>NC_069503.1:563720958-563817389 GCF_027579735.1 Bombina bombina
ATTTCTGCATGTAAACTGGTTATTTGTTGTCACATTGTCTACCAGCCTCAATAAAAAATGTTTATAAAAAAAAAATGGGCCAGCTCCTAAGCTTACATTCCTGCTTTTTCAAATAAAGATACCAAGAGAAGGAAGAAAGATTGATAATTGGAGTAAATTAGAAAGTTGCTTAAAATTGCATGCTCTTTCTGAATAATGGGAAAAAAATGGGTTTCTTTCCTATGACATGGATAGTCCGCGGCGTAATTCCAATTACTAGTGAAATATTCAACTCCTGGCCAGCAGGAGGAGGCAAAGAGCACCCCAGCAAAGCTGTTAAGTGTAACTACCTTACTCATAACCCCCAGTCATTCTCTTTGCCTCTGTCAATGGAGGATGTGCGAAGTTTGTGTCTGAAGATTTAATCCTTCTATGGGTACTTTTCCCTGCAAGCAAAGATCGGGGTCTAGCTGTGTCCATGTCAATCTCTTGAGTAAGAGTAGTGGTGGCTTTTAGCAGTTAAAAGGCGGCGAGGAAGTCTTTGCTTTACTTTTAAAACTTTGCTACCCCCTTTGTGGAAAGCCAGAGTTAGTTACTCTGTTCTTTCTTTTTCCTACAGGTCCATGGCAGGGAGTGTAGTGCCTGACACACCTTGAGGATTAGCATCTTGAATGCTATAGGATCTAAGTTAAGTGCCTTTGCCTTTCTAGGTACAGGAGGGCTGCAGCACTTAAGAGGTTAAGCCTCTTTTACAGATCCATTCTGGGACTTAATAATCCTTATAGTGAAGGATTCATATTGGGGACACGTTTTTTATTTTCACACTATGGCACTTATTCAGTATGACAGGCTAAGGGAAAGAGGCTAATAATAGGGCTTATTTATTGACCTAATTCAATTTTTATTTCTTCTCGATTCATTCATGATACTTTGGTAACTGTTAGAAGTCAAACGGGGAAGCCGTTTTTTAAACTGTTTAAAAAAAACACTTTTCTCTGTCTGAAGTATTGCACAGTTTTTATTGGGTCCGCTCACGTGACCCGTACTTCTGGTTTTACGGAGCGGATCTGTGGAGATCGATAGCGATCTTCTTCTTTCAGAGCTATTTCTACTCTTGCTAAGAGAACTACCATTCCTATAGAGGTTAGTTGCTCTTTTAAGGACCCAATGGACAAGAAGCTAGAGGCTTACTTAAAAAAGATCTATATTCATAAAGGACTACAGTGGCAACCAACAGCGAGTATTGCTACGGTTGCGGGAGCTGCATCTTATTGGTGTGATGCATTAACACAGGAAACTACAGTAGAGGAGATCCAGGTTAGGATCAAAGCCCTCAAATTGGCCAATACTTTTATCTGTGATGCCAATATGCAGATAATTTGTCTGGGAGCTAAGATGTCTATCTTCATGGCACTAGCCCGCAGGGCTCTGTGGTTAAAATCTTGGTCTGCCGATGTTTCTTCTAAGGCTAAGCTTTTGCCTTTACCCTACAAGGGAAAGACTTTGTTTGGACCTGGTCTAGCAGAGATCATTTCAGAGATTACAGGTGGAAAGGGATATTTCCTACCTCAGGACAAGAAGAATAGACCTAGAGGTTGTCAGACCTCTAATTTTCGTTCCTTTCGTAACTTTAAGGGGCCAAAGTCCTCCTCTTCCAAACCAGATCAACCCAGATCTTCTTGGAAATCCAACCAGCCCTGGAACAAGGGAAAACAAAACAAGAAGCCTTCTGCTGACTCTAAATCAGCATGAATGTTTCACCCCCGATTCCAGTGTGGATCTGGTGGGGGGCAGGCTTTTCGTCCAGCCTGGATACGAGATGTCCCAGACCCTTGGACGATGGACATAGTATCCTAGGGTTATAGGGTGGGATTCAAGTCTTGCCCTCCAAGGGGCAGATCCATCATTCCTTTTGCATGGTTCCATCTTAGACTGCTGCAGCTTTGTATGCTCCGTCAATGGAACTGAGATCATTCGTATTTATCTCAGAGGATAAATCTGGACCGTCTAACAAGAGACTCTCTCTCATGGTGGCTGTCATAGGAACATCTGTCTTGGGGCACTTTCTTTCCGAGACCTTCTTGGGAAATTGTGACTACAGAGTTCCAGCCTGTCAGGCTGGGGAGCTGTTTGAGGCCCTCTAAAGGCACAGGGCCTGTGATCTTGGGAAGAGTCCTCTCTCCCCATAAACATCTTGGAGTTGAGAGCTATCTTCAATGCTCTATCAGCGTGGCCTCAACTGTCATTGGTCCGGTTTATAAGATTCCAATGGGACATCATCACCTCAGTGGCTTACATCAACTACCAGGGAAGGACTCAGAGTTCCTTAGCAATATGAAGGAGGTGACTCGCATTCTACAGTGGGCGGAACCCCGCGATTGTCTCCTATCTGCCATCCACATCCTAGGAGTGGACAACTGGGAAGTGGATTTTCTGAGCTGACAGACCTTTCATCCCGAGGAGTGGGCTCTCAATCCGGAAGTGTTCTCTTAAATAACCCTCAAGTGGAGGGTGTGAGGATTTATTATATGACTAATGAGAACCCAGTTGTATCTACTCCACTCAGTCTCACACCAAACCTAGGTACCTTGATAAACTAGGAACCTTATTTTGCTCATTGACTGAGGGTGACCTGTTTAGGTCAAAAGTAAATTACAACTAACTTTAGTTGCAGGAGATATGCACAACAAAGTGTAGAAAGTTTAATACTATGTATGTGCTAATACTCTCCAAATTTATATAATAGCTAAATGCTAAATAATGGATAATCTCTTTGGAGAATGTGAAATAATAATAACTTTATGTAATTGAAGCTCAGTTAATATCTCTTCATATGGAATGTAGCATATCACTCAGATACAAAACTTGAATGTTTTAGGGTAGTATAGTTCATATGCAAACTTATTTATAGATACAGCAAGATTGTTATAGCATTGTATTGTATGCAGAAATAACCAAGTTTTAGCATGCAAACATTCGAATAGTAACGTAAATGTAGAGGATTGATTTGTTAGTATATGCAGTCTTTGGAATAATATGATATTGGCGTTACTACAGCAGAAACTTTATGTAAAATACGATACCCATGACTTCATGACCAGCGTGTACTTATGGAGTCTTTGCTAACTGACGAATATGTTGTCCTGAGAAGCAGAGTTGAATCCGACAAAAGAGAGGAGCTGCGACACAGACTCCCGGAGTGCTGATGACGTCAGACGCCGAACTACTGCAAACACGCTGTATGTCAGTTAGCGTTGCTGAACAAAGAATGGTGTCCTGTAATTGAAAAGAACTTTGCAGATTGAAGGTTAGCAAGTACTAGATGAAAGAGAGCTTCTTGAAAGTTATGTTCACTCCTCATGCGAATCAAATTACCAAGCACAGTTGAATTAGAGAGGAGGGCTTATAAAGGCATAACGGTCATGTGATATTATATTTAAAGGGACAGTCAAATGTGGAAATCATGAAGTATAGAGAGAGAATTACTGTGATATGACAGAGGGTTCCAGAGTTGGATCTAATGGTATCCTGACAAAACGCCAAGGTTCCAAGGTATGGTTCAAGGTCAAGAGATCCTCGGTCCGTTCTGATAGATGCTCTAGCGGTTTCTTGGAGTTTTTCTCTGTCTTATCTGTTTCCACCGTTTGCTCTGCTTCCACGAGTCATAGCTCGTATCAAACAGGAGAGAGCATCAGTGATTCTAATAGCTCCTGCATGGCCTTGCAGTATCTGGTTCGCGGATCTGGTGGGGATATCATCTCTACCTCCTTGGAGGTTACCTCTGAGGAAAGACCTTTTACTTCAGGGTCCTTTCCTCCATCCAAACCTAGATTCTCTGAAGCTAACTGCTTGGAGATTGAACGCTTAGTTCTATCCAAATGTGGGTTTTCTGAAGCGGTCATAGAAACTATGATTCAGGCTCGAAAACCAGTTATTCGCAAGATTTAACATAAGATATGGCGTAAATATCTTTACTGGTGTGAATCTAAGGGATTCTCTTGGAGCCGGGTGAGGATTCCCCAGATTTTGTCTTTTCTTCAAGATGGCCTGGATAAGGGTTTATTGGTCAGTACTCTAAAGGGTCAGATTTCTGCGTTATCTATCCTTTCCCATAAATGTCTAGCAGATCTACCAGATGTTCAAGCCTTTGTACAGGCTCTGGTTAGAATCAGACCTCTGTTTAAACCTGTTGCTCCACCGTGGAGCCTTAATTTAGTTCTCAAAGTTTTGTAGCAGGCTCAGTTTGAGCCAATGCATGTTGTTGATATAAAACTGTTATCCTGGAAAGTTTTGTTTCTTGTTGCCATTTCTTCCACTCGCAGAGTATCTGAGCTTTCAGCTTTACAGTGTGCTTTCTCCTAACTTATTTTTCATGCTTATAAGGCAGTCCTTCGTACCAAATTGGATTTTCTCCCTAAAGTGGTTTCGGATCAAAACATTAATAAGGAAATTCCTTTTGTCCTTATCCTTCTTCTCAAATGGAACGTTTCTTGCATAACTTGGATGTTGTGCGGGCTCTAAAATTGTATTAACAAGCTACTAAAGATTTTAGGCTATCTTCTTCCCTGTTTGTTGTTTTTTCTGGAAAGCATAGGGGTCAGAAGGCGACTTCTACTACTCTGTCTCTCTGGTTGAGAAGTTTGATTCGTTTGGCGTATGAGACTGCTGGACAGCGGCCTCCTGAGAGAGTTACAGCTCATTCCACTAGTCTCCTCTTCCTTGGCTTTCAAAAATGAAACTTCTGTGGAACAGATTTGCAAGGTGGCAACTTGGTCCTCTCTGCACACTTTTTCCAAGTTATAGAAATTTGATACCTTTGTCTCGGCTGAGGCTTCTTTTGGGAGAAAGGTTCTACAAATGATGGTGCCTTCTGTTTAGGTCCTCCTGCCTTTTTCTCCCTCTCTGTTAATTCCGTGTCCTCTAGCTTGGGTATTGGTTCCCACTAGTAATTGGAATGACATCGTTGACTCTCCATGTCATAGGAAAGAAAAAAAAAATTATGCTTACCTGATAAATTTCTTTCTTTCCGGACATGGAGAGTCCACGACCCAGCCTTCTTTTTTTTTTTAATAATAATTCGTCAGTTTTTTTTGAGTAAACCTCAGGCACCTTTTCACCCTTGTGTTTCTTCCTTTTCCATTTCTTTCGGCTAAATGACTGGGGGTTATGGGTAAGGCAGTTACACTTAACAGCTTTGCTGGGGTGCTCTTTGCCTCCTCCTGCTGGCCAGGAGTTGGATATCCCACTAGTAATGGAATGACGTTGTGGACTCTCCATGTCCTGAAAGAAAGAAATTTATCAGGTAAGCATACATTTTGTTTTCATATCCCTTTAACTAGATACTACACAATTACATCATTTTATATTATTTGTTTGTTTGATACCTATAAATTTATATGCGTCACTTAAAGCTTCTAAAATATTGATTTATGGCCACCCTGTGTTTGGAAATTGACCATCACTGATCTAAAACATCAGCCTAGGTTCATGTCTCCAGCAAGTCCTTTAACATGACATGAAATCTCAGAATCATGTCTCATACAATCCCTTTAATTAATTAATGTCAACAAACACACAGAGGGGAAGAATGCAGGGTCTATCTAAAGAAAATTGCATCAAGGCTGCTTCTATGGATAATTGAATATCTACTTTTGAATTTTAAATAGCAGAACTATTGTTTCTACCCATAAATGTCTTCAATGTTATAATTTCATATGTTTAGTGTAATATTGTATTTAAGAAAAAAGAAAAATAGTGATATGTAACACGAATATTAATTCTCAGTCAATGAAAACTGAAATGCAAATATTTTTTGTTGTTCAAATGTGTTTTATCTTCATCAAATACTGGCTGCATTCTATCTAGGTAGCAATATATTACAAAATCAGATATTCCTTGTTGTTTTTTGTGAATATGCTCTGTAGGGCTGCAACTAACGATTATTTTCATTATCGATTAATCGGCCGATTATTTTTTCGATTAATCGACTAATCAGATAAAAAGAGAATCAATAATAGTTTTCTATGTTTTAAATAAAATCCACATAATGAGTGTCACAAATATAAACTTCAGACTAAAACTTTACATTAACACAACTGTTTCTTCAATTTTTAAGCATCTGAGCACAGTTTTATAATCAAACAAAACAAAACCACAAACTGTTTGAAAAGAGGTAGAACTAGAGTTAGACTATTCTGTTATTCACTCTTTCAGAAACTTTGCATTGAAATGCAAAAATCTCAACATGTCCACATGCTTCTGGCTAAGGCTGGTTCTCTGTTTGCAGCTATATTTCCTGCAGCAGAGAAAAGGCTGTTGAGGTGTATAAGTAGGGTTTTGCCAATTTCACCTAAGTGGGATATTTATCTTTGTTAGCTCTTCACCAATGCTAAGTGTTTTCTACCTTGGCAAGGGGCATCTCAATAAAGTAACCCTTGACTTCATTCTAACATAAAACTATCTTGAATATCTATATGCAATGGTAAATAACCAGCTATAAGGTTAGGGGAAATATCTAGTCAGCTCTAAAAATAACGAATATATACTTATAAAGGTTGAATCTGGTACATATCACAATTAATTAAAAATATAAAAAACAAAATCAAAAGCACTATATCAACAGGACAAAGCCTTACACATTTATTTATACAGTACATATTATCAGCAATAGCAAGCAATACGCTAATAATTGTGCAAACAGATAATAGTGCACATCAATTTAAATAACTCCCATCAATTTAGGGGCAAGGTGTAAACAACAAGCTTGGCACTATATCATGAAAAGCATAGTTCCAAATCACCAGATTTAATATAAACAATCCAAATGATGACTATTATATCTGGGTTGCACATAAGCCAGGGGTAGTTGTAAACGTATACTGTCCTGAAAAAGTGAAAAGTAGACGTCCTTTAGGCTAAGGACATAACCAAAAAACACAATACCATATGCAGGAGTTCATTGGAGTGAAGCAGCTGGTGTTGTGCACAGACCAACTAATTGCAGACCAACTAATCGATTAATCGATTATGAGATTCGTTGACAACTATTTTCATAATCGATTATTATCGATTATGACGATTAGTTGTTGCAGCTCTAATGCTCTGTAAGATAAAATTGAAACTGGAGAGTTTTATCTGACTTACGTTTGACTCTTCTGCACCTCTGTGAATTTAGACCAATGGCTGTTTCTCCAACATAGGTGTGTCCGGTCCACGGCGTCATCCTTACTTGTGGGATATTCTCTTCCCCAACAGGAAATGGCAAAGAGCCCAGCAAAGCTGGTCACATGATCCCTCCTAGGCTCCGCCTACCCCAGTCATTCTCTTTGCCGTTGTACAGGCAACATCTCCACGGAGATGGCTTAGAGTTTTTTAGTGTTTAACTGTAGTTTTTATTATTCAATCAAGAGTTTGTTATTTTGAAATAGTGCTGGTATGTACTATTTACTCAGAAACAGAAAAGAGATGAAGATTTCTGTTTGTATGAGGAAAATGATTTTAGCAACCGTCACTAAAATCCATGGCTGTTCCACACAGGACTGTTGAGAGCAATTAACTTCAGTTGGGGGAACAGTGAGCAGTCTCTTGCTGCTTGAGGTATGACACATTCTAACAAGACGATGTAATGCTGGAAGCTGTCATTTTCCCTCTGGGATCCGGTAAGCCATGTTTATTACGATTGTAAATAAGGGCTTCAAAAAGGGCTTATTAAGACTGTAGACTTTTTTTGGGCTAAATCGATTGATTATTAACACATATTTAGCCTTGAGGAATCATTTTATCTGGGTATTTTGATATAATAATATCGGCAGGCACTGTTTTAGACACCTTATTCTTTAGGGGCTTTCCCAAAGCATAGGCAGAGCCTCATTTTCGCGCCGGTGTTGCGCACTTGTTTTTGAGAGGCATGGCATGCAGTCGCATGTGAGAGGAGCTCTGATACTTAGAAAAGACTTTCTGAAGGCGTCATTTGGTATCGTATTCCCCTTGGGGCTTGGTTGGGTCTCAGCAAAGCAGATACCAGGGACTGTAAAGGGGTTAAAGTTCAAAACGGC
The DNA here is from genome assembly GCF_027579735.1 of Bombina bombina. NCBI lineage: Eukaryota > Metazoa > Chordata > Amphibia > Anura > Bombinatoridae > Bombina > Bombina bombina. Next base: position 563,728,992 of record NC_069503.1, read on the forward strand.
TCCGGTTCCGTTATTTTAAGGGTTAAAGCTTCCAAATTTGGTGTGCAATACTTTTAAGGCTTTAAGACACTGTGGTGAAAATTTGGTAAATTTTGAACAATTCCTTCATGTTTTTTCGCATTTGCAGTAATAAAGAATTAAGCCTGTTTACAAACCTTTGACTCCTCCTTGGAGTCTCAATTTAGTTCTTTCAGTTCTTCAGGGGGTTCCGTTTGAACCCTTGCATTCCGTTGATATTAAGTTGTTATCTTGGAAAGTTTTGTTTTTAGTTGCAATTTCTTCTGCTAGAAGAGTTTCAGAATTATCTGCTCTGCAGTGTTCTCCTCCTTATCTGGTGTTCCATGCAGATAAGGTGGTTTTACGTACTAAACCTGGTTTTCTTCCAAAAGTTGTTTCTAACAAAAACATTAACCAGGAGATTATCGTACCTTCTCTGTGTCCGAAACCAGTTTCAAAGAAGGAACGTTTGTTGCACAATTTGGATGTTGTTCGCGCTCTAAAATTCTATTTAGATGCTACAAAGGATTTTAGACAAACATCTTCCTTGTTTGTTGTTTATTCTGGTAAAAGGAGAGGTCAAAAAGCAACTTCTACCTCTCTCTCTTTTTGGATTAAAAGCATCATCAGATTGGCTTACGAGACTGCCGGACGGCAGCCTCCCGAAAGAATCACAGCTCATTCCACTAGGGCTGTGGCTTCCACATGGGCCTTCAAGAACGAGGCTTCTGTTGATCAGATATGTAGGGCAGCGACTTGGTCTTCACTGCACACTTTTACCAAATTTTACAAGTTTGATACTTTTGCTTCTTCTGAGGCTATTTTTGGGAGAAAGGTTTTGCAAGCCGTGGTGCCTTCCATTTAGGTGACCTGATTTGCTCCCTCCCTTCATCCGTGTCCTAAAGCTTTGGTATTGGTTCCCACAAGTAAGGATGACGCCGTGGACCGGACACACCTATGTTGGAGAAAACAGAATTTATGTTTACCTGATAAATTACTTTCTCCAACGGTGTGTCCGGTCCACGGCCCGCCCTGTTTTTTTTAATCAGGTCTGATAATTTATTTTCTTTAACTACAGTCACCACGGTACCATATGGTTTCTCCTATGCAAATATTCCTCCTTAACGTCGGTCGAATGACTGGGGTAGGCGGAGCCCAGGAGGGATCATGTGACCAGCTTTGCTGGGCTCTTTGCCATTTCCTGTTGGGGAAGAGAATATCCCACAAGTAAGGATGACGCCGTGGACCGGACACACCGTTGGAGAAAGTAATTTATCAGGTAAACATAAATTCTGTTTTTTAATAAATTGACTTTAAAATTATTTTTCACTGTTAATTTATGCATAATATTGGTAGTTCTTTCTTTGATGTGCTGAACAGCAATTTAATGTAACTTATTCTCTTTTAAGGTCATAGCTGCTGCAAAAAAAGGCTTCCAGGCTGTTGGATATGAGTTAAATCCGTGGCTAGTTTGGTACTCTCGATATCGGGCATGGAGAGAAGGTGTACACCACAATGCTAAATTTTATATTTCTGATTTATGGAAGGTATGGAAACCAAAAATATTTTAAACAGATTATGGGGATCAAGCTAAAACATGGACTAATACAAAACATCTGAAAGCAGACACAATAACATTGTACACTGTATAGCAAGTGTTTCTATAACAAGATATGACGAGTCCACAGATTTCATCCTTACTTATGGGATATCGCTTCCTGGTCAGCAGAAGGAGGCAAAGAGCTCCACAGCAGAGCTGCATAAATAGCTCCTCCCTTCCCCCCCAACCCAGTCATTCTCTTTGCCTGTGTTAGTGATAGTAGGGAGGTAAAATGAGGTGTTAGTTTGAATTCTTCTATCAAGAGTTTATTATTTTAAATGGTGCAGAGGGTACTATTTTTCTACAGAGATGCATCTGAAAATAGCCTGACAGGTTATGGGAACTAGTGGATTTTAGTTTCGCTGCGCCTCCCACACCTGTGCTGATTCTCTGTGTGCGGTCATAGAATATTGACTAAGACCCTTATACCTTACAGGACCTCAGGAGGAAGAGTGGACCTCGTGATACTGTAAGATTTACATGCTGTTCCTCAGCATAGAGGTAAGTGCAGTCATTTGATCTCTGGGGCGCTGCAACTTATCCCAGAACCGACTGTACTATGTCTTTTTTGTTCTGTGAGGGGCTCGGTAGGGGCTTCCCTTGGTAACATGTGTGGGCTGTCTTTCTCTTGTAAGGTGTATCCAGTCCACGGATCATCCATTACTTGTGGGATATTCTCATTCCCAACAGGAAGTTGCAAGAGGACACCCACAGCAGAGCTGTCTATATAGCTCCTCCCCTAACTGCCATATCCAGTCATTCTCTTGCAACTGTCAACAAACATGGAGGTAGTAAGAGAGAAGTGGTGAAATGTAGCTGTTATTTTGCTTCAATCAAAAGTTTATTATTTTTAAATGGTACCGGAGTTGTACTATTTTGTTCCAGGCAGAAAAATAGAAGAATCTGCCTGTGATTTCTATGATCTTAGCAGGTTGTAACTAAGATCCATTGCTGTTCTCACACATGACTGAAGAGAGAGATAACTTCAGCGGGGGAATGGCGTGCAGGTTATCCTGCTATGAGGTATGTGCAGTTAAAATTTTTCTAGAAGATGTCAATGCTAGAAAATGCTGCTGATGCCAAATTTATGTAAGGTAAGCCTGAATACAGTGATTTAATAGCGACTGGTATCATGCTTACTTTCTGAGGTAATACTCTTTTATATTTACAATATAAAACGTTTGCTGGCATGTTTAAACGTTTTTATATATACTTTGGTGATAAAACTTTATTGGGGCCTAGTTTTTTCCACATGGCTGGCTTAAATATGCCTAGAAACAGTTTCCTGAGGCTTTCCACTGTGTTACTATGAGTGGGAGGGGCCTAATTTAGCGCTTTTTTGCGCAGTAACTTTTACAGACTGAGACATCCAGCTTCCTCCAGGAGTCCCCTGAATGCCATAGGACATCTCTAAAGGGCTCTTAGGCTTTCCAAAATCGTTTGTTGGGGAAGGTAGTCCCACAGCAAGGCTGTGGCAGTTTGGTGTGACTGTTAAAAAATGTCTATAACGTTTTTTTGATCCGTTTTTTGAACTAAGGGGTTAATCATCCATTTGCAAGTGGGTGCAATGCTCTGTTAGCTTATTATACACACTGTAAAAATTTCGTTTGATTTACTGCCTTTTTTCACTGTTTTTCAAATTCTGACAAAATTTGTTTCTCTTAAAGGCACAGTACCGTTTCTTATATTTGCTTGTTAACTTGATTTAAAGTGTTTTCCAAGCTTGCTAGTCTCATTGCTAGTCTGTACAAACATGTCTGACATAGAGGAAACTCCTTATTCATTATGTTTAAAAGCCATTGTGGAACTCCCTCTTAGAATGTGTACCAAATGTACTGATTTCACTTTAAGCAATAAAGATCATATTCTGTCTTTAAAAAATTTATCACCAGAGGAATCTGACGAGGGGGAAGTTATGCCGACTAACTCTCCCCACGTGTCAGATCCTTTGACTCCCGCTCAAGGGACTCACGCTCAAATGGCGCCAAGTACATCTAGGGCGCCCATAGCGTTTACTTTACAAGACATGGCGGCAGTCATGGATAATACACTGTCAGCGGTATTAGCCAGACTACCTGAATTTAGAGGAAAGCGAGATAGCTCTGGAGTTAGACGAAATACAGAGCATACTGACGCTTTAAGAGCTATGTCTGATACTGCCTCACAATATGCAGAAGCTGAAGAAGGAGAGCTTCTTTCTGTGGGGGATGTTTCTGACTCAGGGAAGATGATGCAACCTGATTCTGATATCTCTACATTTAAATTTATGCTTGAACACCTCCGTGTGTTACTCAGGGAGGTTTTAGCTGCTCTGAATGACAGTGATACAATTGCAGTGCCAGAGAAATTGTGTAGACTGGATAAATACTATGCAGTGCCGGTGTGCACTGATGTTTTTCCAATACCTAAAAGGTTTACAGAAATTATTACTAAGGAATGGGATAGACCAGGTGTGCCGTTCTCTCCCCCTCCTATTTTTCGAAAAATGTTTCCAATAGACGCCACCACACGGGACTTATGGCAGACAGTTCCTAAGGTGGAGGGAGCAGTTTCTACTCTAGCAAAGCGTACTACTATCCCTGTCGAGGACAGTTGTGCTTTCTTAGATCCAATGGATAAAACGTTAGAGGGTTACCTTAAGAAAATGTTTATTCAACAAGGTTTTATCCTACAGCCCCTTGCATGCATTGCTCCTGTCACTGCTGCTGCGGCGTTCTGGTTTGAGTCTCTGGAAGAGGCTTTACAGGTAGCGACTCCATTGGATGACATACTTGACAAGCTTAGAGCACTTAAGCTAGCCAATTCTTTTGTTTCTGATGCAATTGTTAATTTGACTAAACTAACGGCTAAGAATTCTGGTTTTGCTATCCAGGCGCGCAGAGCGCTATGGCTTAAATCATGGTCAGCTGAGGTTACTTCAAAGTCTAAGCTGCTTAACATTCCCTTCAAGGGGCAGACCCTATTCGGGCCTGGTTTGAAGGAGATTATTGCTGATATCACTGGAGGAAAAGGTCATGCCCTTCCTCAGGATAGGTCCAAATCAAAGGCCAAACAGTCTAATTTTCGTGCCTTTCGAAACTTCAAGGCAAGTGCGGCATCAACTTCCTCTAATGCAAAACAAGAGGGAACTTTTGCTCAGTCCAAGACGGTCTGGAGACCTAACCAGACCTGGAACAAGGGTAAGCAGGCCAAAAAGCCTGCTGCTGCCTCTAAGACAGCATGAAGGAACGGCCCCCTATCCGGTAACAGATCTAGTAGGGGGCAGACTTTCGCTCTTCGCCCAGGCAAGAGATGTCCAGGATCCCTGGGCGTTGGAAATTATATCCGAGGGATATCTTCTGGACTTCAAGGCTTCCCCCCCAAAAGGGAGATTTCACCTTTCACAATTATCTGCAAACCAGATAAAGAGAGAGGCATTCTTACACTGTGTACAAGACCTCCTAGTTATGGGAGTGATCCATCCAGTTCCAAAGGAGGGACAGGGACAGGGATTTTACTCAAATCTGTTTGTGATTCCCAAAAAAGAGGGAACCTTCAGACCAATTTTGGATCTAAAGATCTTAAACAAATTCCTCAGAGTTCCATCATTCAAGATGGAGACTATTCGTACCATCCTACCTATGATCCAGGAGGGTCAATACATGACTACGGTGGATTTAAGGGATGCTTATCTTCACATTCCGATACACAAAGATCATCATCGGTTTCTCAGGTTTGCCTTCCTAGACAGGCATTACCAGTTTGTAGCTCTTACCTTTGGGTTAGCTACAGCCCCAAGAATTTTTACGAATGTTCTGGGGTCGCTTCTGGAGGTCCTAATGCCGCGGGGCATAGCAGTGGCCCCTTATTTAGACGACATCCTGATTCAGGCGTCAAACTTCCAAATTGCCAAGTCTCATACGGACATAGTGTTGGCATTTCTGAGGTCGCATGGGTGGAAGGTGAACGAGGAAAAGAGTTCTCTATCCCCCCTCACAAGAGTTTCCTTCCTAGGGACTCTGATAGATTCTGTAGAAATGAAAATTTACTTGACGGAGTCCAGGTTATCAAAACTTCTAAATTCCTTCCGTGTTCTTTATTCCATTCCTCGCCCTTCGGTGGCTCAGTGCATGGAAGTAATCGGCTTAATGGTAGCGGCAATGGACATAGTGCCGTTTGCACGCCTACATCTCAGACCGCTGCAACGCTGCATGCTCAGTCAGTGGAATGGGGATTACACAGATTTGTCCCCTCTACTAAATCTGGATCAAGAGACCAGGGATTCTCTTCTCTGGTGGCTATCTCAGGTCCATCTGTCCAAGGGAATGACCTTTCGCAGGCCAGATTGGACAATTGTAACGACAGATGCCAGCCTTCTAGGTTGGGGTGCAGTCTGGAACTCCCTGAAGGCTCAGGGATCGTGGACTCAGGAGGAGTCACTCCTTCCAATAAACATTCTGGAACTAAGAGCGATATTCAATGCTCTTCAGGCTTGGCCTCAGCTAGCGACAATGAGGTTCATCAGATTTCAGTCGGACAACATCACGACTAGTGTTCCCTAGCGATGTTAGAAGTCTCAAAGATAATTCGCTGGGCAGAGATTCACTCTTGCCACCTATCAGCTATCCATATCCCAGGTGTAGAGAACTGGGAGGCGGATTTTCTAAGTCGACAGACTTTTCATCCGGGGGAGTGGGAACTCCATCCGGAGGTGTTTGCACAATTGGTTCATCGTTGGGGCAAACCAGAACTGGATCTCATGGCGTCTCGCCAGAACGCCAAGCTTCCTTGTTACAGATCCAGGTCCAGGGACCCCAAGGCAACGCTGATAGATGCTCTAGCAGCGCCTTGGTCCTTCAACCTGGCTTCTGTGTTTCCACCGTTTCCTCTGCTCCCTCGTCTGATTGCCAAAATCAAGCAGGAGAGAGCATCTGTGATCTTGATAGCGCCTGCATGGCCACGCAGGACTTGGTATGCAGATCTGGTGGACATGTCATCTTTTCCACCATGGACTCTGCCGCTGAGACAGGACCTTCTACTTCAAGGTCCTTTCAACCATCCAAATCTAATTTCTCTGAGGCTGACTGCCTGGAGATTGAACGCTTGATTTTATCAAAGCGTGGTTTCTCCGAGTCAGTCATTTATACCTTAATTCAGGCACGAAAGCCTGTCACCAGGAAAATCTATCATAAGATATGGCGTAAATATCTTTATTGGTGTGAATCCAAGGGCTACTCATGGAGTAAGGTCAGGATTCCCAGGATATTATCTTTTCTCCAAGAAGGATTGGAGAAAGGATTGTCAGCTAGTTCCTTAAAGGGACAGATTTCTGCGCTATCTATTCTTTTGCATAAGCGTCTGGCGGATGTCCCAGACGTTCAGGCATTTTGTCAGGCTTTAGTTAGAATCAAGCCTGTGTTTAAACCTGTTGCTCCACCTTGGAGCTTAAATTTGGTTCTTAAAGTTCTTCAGGGGGTTCCGTTTGAACCTCTTCATTCCATAGATATCAAACTTTTATCTTGGAAAGTTCTTTTTTTTTGGTAGCTATTTCCTCGGCTCGTAGAGTTTCCGAGTTATCTGCCTTACAATGTGATTCTCCTTATCTGATCTTCCATGCAGATAAGGTAGTTCTGCGTACCAAACCTGGGTTTTTACCTAAGGTGGTATCTAATAAGAATATCAATCAAGAGATTGTTGTTCCGTCTTTGTGTCCTAATCCTTCTTCAAAGAAGGAACGTCTATTACACAATCTGTACGTGGTTCGTGCTTTAAAGTTTTACTAACAAGCTACTAAAGATTTTCGTCAAACATCTGCTTTGTTTGTTGTCTACTCTGGACAGAGGAGAGGTCAAAAGGCTTCGGCAACCTCTCTTTCTTTTTGGCTAAGAAGCATAATCCGCTTAGCCTATGAGACTGCTGGCCAGCAGCCTCCAGATAGGATTACAGCTCATTCTACTAGAGCTGTGGCTTCCACATGGGCCTTTAAAAATGAGGCTTCTGTTGAACAGATTTGCAAGGCGGCGACTTGGTCTTCGCTTCATACTTTTTCAAAATTCTACAAATTTGATACTTTTGCTTCTTCGGAGGCTATTTTTGGGAGAAAGGTTTTACAGGTAGTGGTACCTTCCGTTTAAGTACCTGCCTTGTCCCTCCCTTCATCCGTGTACTTTAGCTTTGGTATTGGTATCCCACAAGTAATGGATGATCCGTGGACTGGATACACCTTACAAGAGAAAACATAATTTATGCTTACCTGATAAATTTATTTCTCTTGTGGTGTATCCAGTCCACGGCCCGCCCTGTCATTTTAAGGCAGGTATTTTTTAATTTTAAACTACAGTCACCACTGCACCCTATGGTTTCTCCTTTCTCTGTTTGTTTTCGGTCGAATGACTGGATATGGCAGTTGGGGGAGGAGCTATATAGACAGCTCTGCTGTGGGTGTCCTCTTGCAACTTCCTGTTGGGAATGAGAATATCCCACAAGTAATGGATGATCCGTGGACTGGATACACCTTACAAGAGAAAGACAGCCCACACATGTTACCAAGGGAAGCCCCTACCGAGCCCCTCACAGAACAAAAAAGACATAGTACAGTCGGTTCTGGGATAAGTTGCAGCGCCCCAGAGATCAAATGACTGCACTTACCTCTATGCTGAGGAACAGCATGTAAATCTTACAGTATCACGAGGTCCACTCTTCCTCCTGAGGTCCTGTAAGGTATAAGGGTCTTAGTCAATATTCTATGACCGCACACAGAGAATCAGCACAGGTGTGGGAGGCGCAGCGAAACTAAAATCCACTAGAGAAATAAATTTATCAGGTAAGCATAAATTATGTTTTTGACTTATAAGAGTTTGGCACTGGATGATTCTCAGACAGAAGGAAATCAGGTTATGCCATCTAGTTCTCCCCAAATGTCACAACCAGTATCGCCCACACAAGCGACGCCAAGTACCTCTAGTGCGTCTAATTCTTTATCCTTGCAAGATATGGCCACAGTTATGAATTCTACCCTCACAGAGGTTTTATCTAAACTGCCTGGGTTGCAAGGAAAGCGCAGTAGCTCTGGGTTAAGAACAAATTCTGAGCCTTCTGACGCTTTAGTAGCCGTATCCGATGTACCCTCACAATGTTCAGAGATAGGGATGAGGGATTTGCTGTCTGAGGGAGAGATTTCTGATTCAGGAAAGATGTTCCCTCAGACAGATTCAGATATGACGGCATTTAAATTTAAGCTAGAACACCTCCGCTTATTGCTCAGGGAGGTTTTAGCGACTCTGGATGATTGTGACCCTATTGTAGTTCCAGAGAAATTGTGTATAATGGACAAATATTTAGAGGTTCCTGTCTACACTGATGTTTTTCTGGTCCCTAAGAGGATTTCGGACATTGTTACTAAGGAGTGGGATAGACCAGGTATTCCGTTCGCCCCCCCTCCTATTTTTAAGAAGATGTTTCCCATATCCGACACCATGCGGGACTCGTGGCAGACGAGTATTTCTACTCTGGCTAAGCGTACAACTATACCTTTTGAGGACAGTTGTGATTTCAAAGATCTTATGGATAAAAAATTAGAGGGTTTCCTGAAGAAAATTTTTGTTCATCAGGGTTTTCTTCTCCAGCCTATAGCGTGCATTGTTCCTGTAACCACTGCAGCTGCCTTTTGGTTCGAGGCTCTGGAAGAGGCTCTTCAGGTGGAGACCCCATTAGATTAGGCAAAGAATTCAGGTTTTGCCATTTTAGCGCGTTGAGCGTTATGGTTTAAGTCCTGGTCGGCTGTTCTGTCATCAAAATCTAAGCTTTTGTCCATCCCTTTCAAGGGTAAGACCCTATTCGGGCCTGAACTGAAAGAGATCATTTAAGATATGACTCCCTCAGGATAAGTCAAATAAGATGAGGACCAAACAAAATAATTTTCGTTCCTTTCGAAACTTCAAAGGTGGTCCCGCTTCCTCTTCCCCTGCTGCAAGGCAAGAGGGGAACTTTGCTCAATCCAAGCCAGTCTGGAGACCTAACCAGGCTTGGAACAAAGGTAAACAGGCCAAGAAGCCTGCTGCTGCCACCAAGACAGCATGAAGGGGTAGCCCCCGATCCGGGAGCGGAACTAGTAGGGGGCAGACTTTCTCTCTTTGCTCAGGCTTGGGCAAGAGACGTTCAGGACTCCTGGGCTGTAGAAATCATAACCCAGGGGTATCTTCTAGATTTCAAAGATTCTCCTCCAAGGGGGAGATTCCATCTTTATCAATTGTCTGTAAACCAGACAAAAAGTGAGGCGTTCTTACGCTGTGTAGAAGATCTATTTACCATGGGAGTGATCTGCCCAGTTCCAAAAACAGAACAGGGGCAGGGGTTCTACTCCAATCTGTTTGTGGTTCCCAAAAAAGAGGGAACCTTCAGACCAATCCTAGATCTCAAGATCCTAAACCAATTCCTCAGAGTCCCATCCTTCAAGATGGAGACCATTCAGACTATTTTACCAATGATCCAGGAGGGTCAATATATGACCACCGTGGATTTAAAGGATGTGTATCTACACATTCCTATCCACAAAGATCATCACCAATTCCTCAGGTTTGCCTTTCTGGACAAGCATTACCAGTTTGTGGCTCTTCCCTTCGGGTTGGCCACGGCTCCCAGAATTTTCACAAAGGTGCTAGGGTCCCTTCTGGCGGTCCTAAGGCCGCGGGGCATAGCAGTGGCGCCTTATCTAGACGACATCCTAATTCAAGCGTCGACTTTCCAACTAGACAGGTCTCACACAGACTTTGTGTTGGCCTTTCTAAGATCTCATGGGTGGAAGGTGAACGTAAAAAAGAGTTCTCTTTCCCCTCTCACAAGAGTTTCATTCCTAGGGCCTCTGATAGGCTCGGTAGACATGAAAATATTTCTGACGGAGGTCAGGAAATCAAAGATTTTAGCCGCCTGCCAAGCTCTTCATTCCATTCCTCGGTTGTCAGTGGCTCAGTGTATGGAGGTAATCGGACTAATGGTAGCGGCAATGGACATAGTTCCGTTTGCTCGCTTACATCTCAGACCACTGCAACTATGCATTCTCAGACAGTAGAATGGGGATTATGCAGATTTATCTCCTCAGATAAATCTGGATCAGGAGACCAGAAATTCTCTTCTTTGGTGGTTGTCACAAGATCACCTGTCCCAGGGAATGTGTTTCCGCAGGCCAGCGTGGGTTATAGTTCCTCAGGTTTGCCTTTCTGGACAAGCATTACCAGTTTGTGGCTCTTCCCTTCGGGTTGGCCACGGCTCCCAGAATTTTCACAAAGGTGCTAGGGTCCCTTCTGGCGGTCCTAAGGCCGCGGGGCATAGCAGTGGCGCCTTATCTAGACGACATCCTAATTCAAGCGTCGACTTTCCAACTAGACAGGTCTCACACAGACTTTGTGTTGGCCTTTCTAAGATCTCATGGGTGGAAGGTGAACGTAAAAAAAGAGTTCTCTTTCCCCTCTCACAAGAGTTTCATTCCTAGGGCCTCTGATAGGCTCGGTAGACATGAAAATATTTCTGACGGAGGTCAGGAAATCAAAGATTTTAGCCGCCTGCCAAGCTCTTCATTCCATTCCTCGGTTGTCAGTGGCTCAGTGTATGGAGGTAATCGGACTAATGGTAGCGGCAATGGACATAGTTTCGTTTGCTCGCTTACATCTCAGACCACTGCAACTATGCATTCTCAGACAGTAGAATGGGGATTATGCAGATTTATCTCCTCAGATAAATCTGGATCAGGAGACCAGAAATTCTCTTCTTTGGTGGTTGTCACAAGATCACCTGTCCCAGGGAATGTGTTTCCGCAGGCCAGCGTGGGTTATAGTGACGACGGACGCCAGCTTACTGGGCTGGGGTGTAGTCTGGAATTCCCTGAAAGCACAGGGTTTGTGGACTCATGAGGAGGCCCTCCTACCGATAAATATTCTGGAATTAAGAGCGATATTCAATGCTCTTCAGGCGTGGCCTCAGCTGGCTTCGGCCAGATTCATCAGATTTCAGTCGGACAACATCACAACTGTGGCTTATATCAATCATCAGGGGGGAACAAGGAGTTCCTTAGCGATGATAGAAGTTTCCAGAATAATCCGATGGGCAGAGACTCACTCTTGCCATCTATCAGCAATCTATATCCCAGGGGTAGAGAACTGGGAGGCGGATTTTTCATCCGGGGGAGTGCGAACTCCATCCGGAGGTGTTTGCTCAACTGGTTCAGCTATGGGGCACACCAGAATTGGATCTGATGGCGTCTCGTCAGAACGCCAAACTTCCTTGTTACGGTTCCAGGTCAAGGGATCCTCAGGCAGTACTGATAGATGCTCTAGCAGTACCCTGGTCGTTCAACTGGCTTATGTGTTTCCACCATTCCCTCTCCTTCCGCGTCTGATTGCCAGAATCAAACAGGAGAGAGCTTCGGTGACTTTGATAGCACCTGCGTGGCCACTCAGGACTTGGTATGCAGATCTGGTGGACATGTCATCTCTGCCACCATGGTCTCTGCCACTGAGGCAGGACCTTTTGATTCAAGGTCCGTTCAAACATCCAAATCTAATTTCTCCTACATTGGTGTATCCGGTCCACGGCTTCATCCTTACTTGTGGGGATATTCTCTTCCCCTACAGAAAGTGGCAAAGAGAGCACACAGCAGAGCTGTCCATATAGCTCCCCTCAGGCTCCGCCCCCCCAGTCATTCTCTTTGCCGCTCTGAACAAGTAGCATCTCCACGGGGGTGGTAAAGAGTATGTGGTGTTAGTTGTAGTTTTTTATTTCTTCTATCAAGAGTTTGTTATTTTAAAATAGTGCCGGTTTGTACTATTTACTCTACAGCAGAAAGTGATGAAGATTTCTGTTGAGAGGAGTATGATTTTAGCACCAGTAACTAAAATCCATTGCTGTTCCCACGCAGGACTGTTGAAACCAGAGAACATCAGTTGGGGGGAACAGTTTGCAGGCTTAACTGCTTCAGGTATGATCAGTCATTTTTCTAACAAGACCATGTAATGCTAGAAGACTGTCAGAAATTCCCTCTGGGATTGGTAAGCCATTTTTTTCTAATAGACTCTGTATAAAATGATGGCTTATATTTAGGGCTCTATGCTGGTTGACACTATTGTGGGCTTTAAAATCGATTGCTTTTTAGCATGTTTTTCACTATAAATAAGGTGTTTTTTCAGACTTTAAAACACTTTTGGGGTTTAATTTCGGCCTGGCACTTATTTGGACACCTAAATCTAGTCAGAAAGGCCCCTCCACTCTAGAATGAAGAGGGAGGAGGCCTCATTTTTAATCCTAAATTGTGCAGCTGTTTTTGCCTAGGCAATCCATGCAGCTTCATGTGGGGAGTCAAGAGGCATCATAAAAGAATCCAGGGAGGCTTATTTCCTGCTAAAATAATCCCTAATGAAGGTAAAAGGCTACATTGAAAGATGTGGCTAGTACTGTAGTGTGTTAACTGGTTAATAACTGTTATTAACTCCGGTTTGGGCATTAAGGGGTTAATTGATCTGAAAATTTGTGTGCAATCTTTTCAAAGCATTAAGTCTCTGTGGTGAAAATTTCATTAAAATCGGATGTTTATTTCATGGTTTTTTTTGATGTTTCATTAAAAAAGTGTGCATTAAGGGGTTAATTGATCTGAAAATTTGTGTGCAATCTTTTCAAAGCATTAAGACTCTGTGGTGAAAATTTCATTAAAATCGGATGTTTATTTCATGGTTTTTTGATATTTCAGTAAAAAAGTGTGCTTTTTTATTATTTAAAGAGACAGTAACGTTTTTGTCAAAAATAATTTTTATTGCATTATAGTTCTGTTTAAGTCTGTTAAACATGTCTGAGTCTTCAGATAGCCTATGTTCTGTATGTCCAAAGGCCAAGGTGGTTCCCCCATTAAATTTATGTGTGAAGTGTGCCATAGCGTCCAAACAGCTTAAGGACAGTACAATCACACTTAAAAATATAGCCCAAGATGATTCTTTAGCTGAAGGTAGTGAAAATAGCTTGCTTTCCTCTCCTTCTGTGTCAACACCAGCTATGCCCGCGCAGGCGATGCCCAGTACATCTAGCGCACCAATTGCGATTACTATGCAACAGTTAGCAGCAGTAATGGATAATTCTATTGCAGCATTTTTATCCAAACTGCCAGCTTTCCTAGGAAACGTGATTGCTCAGTTTTAAATACAGAAAATGAGCAAGTAGACGCAGAGGATAATTTATCTGTAGTGCCCTCACATCAATCTGACTTGGCGGTGAGGGAGGGCTTGTCTGAGGGAGAAATTTCTGACACAGGAAAAGTTTCTCAGCAGGCAGAGCCTGATACCATAGCATTTAAATTTAAGCTAGAACACCTCCGCGCTCTACTTAAGGAGGTCCTGGCTACTCTTGATGATTGTGACCCTTTGGTGGTCCCAGAAAAATTGTGTAAAATGGATAAATACTTAGAGGTCCCAGTACACACTGATGCGTTTCCGATACCTAAGAGGGTGGCGGATATAGTGAATAAGGAGTGGGAGAAACCAGGTGTACCTTTTGTTCCCCCTCCTATATTTAAGAAAATGTTCCCCATTGTTGACCCCAGAAGGGACGCGTGGCAGACGGTCCCTAAGGTAGAGGGGGCAGTTTCAAAGCTAGCTAAGCGCACAACTATACCAATAGAAGACAGTAGCGCTTTCAAAGATCCTATGGATAAAAAATTAGAAGGTTTATTTAAGAAAATTTTTGTTCAACAAGGTTTTCTTCTTCAACCAATTTCTTGCATTATTCCTGTAACCACTGCAGCTGCTTTTTGGTTTGAGGAATTAGAAAACTCGCTCCAGAAGGAGACTTCTTAGGATGAAGTCATGGATAGAATTCACGCCCTGAAGTTGGCTAATTCTTTCATTACAGATGCCGCTTTTCAGTTAGCTAAATTAGCGGCGAAAAATTCTGGTTTCGCAATAGTGGCGCGTAGAGCGCTTTGACTAAAATCGTGGTCGGCGGATGTGTCGTCCAAAACAAAATTGTTTAATATTCCTTTCAAGGTAAGACCCTATTCGGGCCAGAGTTGAAAGAAATTATTTCAGATATCACTGGGGAAAGGGCCATGCCCTTCCACAGGATAGACCTTTCAAAGTTAAAAATAAGTCTAATTTTCGTTCCTTTCGCAATTTCAGGAACGGACCGGCTTCTACCTCTACAGCCACTAGGCAAGAGGGTAACGCACCCCAGCCCAAACCAGCATGGAAACCATTGCAAGGCTGGAACAAGGGTAAACAGGCCAAAAAACCTGCTGCTGCTACCAAGACAGCATGAAGGGGTAGCCCCCGATCCGGGACCGGATCTAGTAGGGGGCAGATTTTCTCTCTTTGCTCAGGCCTGGGCAAGAGATGTTCCGGACCCCTGGGCACTAGAAATTGTCTCTCAGGGGTATCTTCTAGAATTCAAGGACCTTCCTCCAAGGGGAAGGTTCCACTTGTCTCGCTTATCTTTAGACCAGATAGAGAGACAGGCATTCTTACATTGCGTAGAGTACCTTTTAAAAATGGGAGTGATAAACCCAGTTCCAACAGCAGAACAAGGACTGGGATTTTACTCAAACCTGTTTGTAGTTCCCAAAAAGGAAGGAACTTTCAGGCCAATTCTGGATTTAAAGATCCTAGACCAATGACTCAGAGTTCCATCATTCCAAATGGAAACCATTCGGATTACCAGTTCGTGGCTCTTCCCTTCGGATTGGCCACTGCTCCGAGAATTTTCACAAAGGTGCTAGGGTCCCTTCTAGCGGTGCTAAGGCCAAGGGGCATTGCAGTAGCACCTTAAGTAGACGACATTTAATACAGGCGTCGTCTTTTCACAAAGCAAGGGCTCATACGGACATTGTTCTAGCCTTTCTAAGGTCTCACGGGTGGAAGGTGAACATAGAAAAAAGTTCTCTGTCCCCGTTCACAAGGGTTCCCTTCCTGGGAACAATAATAGACTCGGTAGAAATGAAAATCTTTCTGACAGAGGTCAGGAAACTAAAACTTTTGAACACTTGTCGAGTTCTTCAATCCATTCCTCAACCCTCCATAGCTCAGTGCATGGAGGTAACAGGACTAATGGTTGCGGCAATGGACGTGGTTCCTTTTGCTCAAATTCATTTAAGACCATTGCAACTGTGCATGCTCAAACAATGAAATGGGGATTATGCAGATTTTTCTCCCCAGATTCAGATGGACCAGCAAACCAGAGACTCACTCCTCTGGTGGTTGTCTCAGGATCACCTGTCTCAGGGAATGAGTTTCCGAAGACCGAAGTGGATCATTGTCACGACCGACGCCAGCCTCTTAGGCTGGGGCGCGGTCTGGAAGTCCCTGAAGGTTCAGGGTCTATGGTCTCGGGAAGAATTTCTTCTCCCGATAAACATTTTGGAATTGAGAGCGATATTCAATGCGCTCCAGGCATGGCCTCAACTAGCGGAGGCCAAATTCATCAGTTTTCAGTCGGACAACTTGACGACTGTTGCGTACATCAATCATCAGGGGGGAACAAAGAGTTCCCTGGCGATGAGGGAGGTATCCAAGATCATCAAATGGGCAGAGGATCACTCCTGCCATCTATCAGCAATTCACATCCCAGGAGTGGACAACTGGGAAGCGGATTATCTGAGTCTTCAGACTTTCCATCCGGGGGAGTGGGAACTCCACCCGGAGGTTTTTTGCTCAGCTGACCCAGCTATGGGGCATTACAGATCTGGATCTGATGGCGTCACGTCAGAACTTCAAAGTTACACGTTACGGGTCCAGGTCCAGGGATCCCAAGGCGACATTGGTAGATACCTTAGTAGCGCCTTGGTCGTTCAATCTAGCTTATGTCTTTCCACCGTTTCCCCTTCTCCCCCGGCTAGTAGCCAGGATCAAGCAGGAGAAGGCTTCGGTAATTCTAATAGCTCCTGCGTGGCCACGCAGGACTTGGTATGCAGACCTGGTGAATATGTCATCGGTTCCACCATGGAAGCTGCCTTTGAGGCAGGACCTTCTAATTCAAGGTCGATTCGAACATCCAAACCTAGTTTCTCTGCAACTGACTGCTTGGAGATTGAACGCTTGATTCTAGCTAAACGTGGGGTTTCGGAATCGGTTATAGATACTCTGATCCAGGCTAGAAAGCCTGTCACCAGGAAAATTTACCATAAGATATGGCGGAAATATCTTTGCTGGTGCGAATCCAAGGGTTACTCATGGAGTAAGATTAGGATTCCAAGGATACTATATTTTCTCCAAGAAGGATTGGAGAAAGGTCTGTCAGCTAGTTCTTTTAAGGGACAGATATCTGCTCTGTCTGTTTGGTTACACAAGCGTCTGGCAGCCATGCCAGATATTCAGGGTTTGTACAGGCTTTAGTCAGAATCAAGCCTGTCTACAGACCTGTGGCTCCTCCATGGAGTCTAAATTTAGTTCTTTCAGTTCTTCAAGGGGTTCCGTTTAAACCTCTACATTCCATAGATATTAAGTTACTATCTTGGAAAGTTTTGTTTTTTTGTAGCTATTTCTTCTGCTAGAAGAGTTTCTGAATTGTCTGCTTTGCAGTGTAATTCACCCTATCTGGTGTTTCATACAGATAAGGTCGTTTTACGTACCAAACCTGGTTTTCTTCCAAAAGTGGTTTCCAATAAGAATATCAACCAGGAAATAGTTGTTCCTTCTCTGTGTCCTAATCCAGTTTCTAACAAGGAACGTCTGTTACACCATCTTGATGGGGTTCGTGCTTTAAAGTTTTATCTAAAAGCAACTAAAGATTTCAGACAAACATCGTCCTTGTTTGTCGTCTATTCTGGCAAGAGGAGAAGTCAAAAGGTGACTGCGACCTCTCTGTCTTTCTGGCTGAAAAGCATCATCCGGTTGGCTTATGAGACTGCTGGAAGGCAGCCTCCTGAACGAATTACAGCTCACTCTACTAGAGCTGTGGCTTCCACATGGGCTTCCAAGAATGAGGCTTCTGTTGAACAGATTTGTAAGGCAGCGACTTGGTCTTCACTGCATACGTTTGCCAAATTTTACAAATTCATTACTTTTGCTTCTTCGGAGGCTATTTTTGGGAGAAAGGTTTTGCAAGCAGTGGTGCCTTCCGTTTAGGTTACCTGACTTGTTCCCTCCCTTCATCCGTGTCCTAAAGCTTTGGTATTGGTTCCCACAAGTAAGGATGAAGCCGTGGACCGGATACACCAATGTAGGAGAAAACAGAATTTATGTTTAGCTGATAAATTTCTTTCTCTTACGGTGTATCCGGTCCACGGCCCGCCCTGGAATTTTGGTCAGGTTTAAATTTATTTTTTGTAAACTACAGTCACCACTGCACCTTATGGTTCTCCTTTTTCTCCTAACCGTCGGTCGAATGACTGGGGGGGCGGAGCCTGAGGGGAGCTATATGGACAGCTCTGCTGTGTGCTCTCTTTGCCACTTCCTGTAGGGGAAGAGAATATCCCCACAAGTAAGGATGAAGCCGTGGACCGGATACACCGTAGGAGAAAGAAATTTATCAGGTAAACATAAATTCTGTTTTCTCTGCAACTGACTACTTGGAGATTGAACGCTTGAGTCAGTCATAGATACCTTGATTCAGGCTCGAAAGCCTGTCACCAGGAAAATCTATCATAAGATATGGCATAAATATCTTTTTTGGTGCAAATCCAAGGGTTACTCATGGAGTAAGATCAGGATTCCTAGGATTTTGTCCTTTTTCCAAGAGGGATTGGAAAAAGGATTGTCAGCTAGTTCCTTAAAAGGACAGATATCTGCTTTGTCTATTCTATTGCACAAACGTCTGGCTGATGTCCCAGACATTCGGGCTTTCTGTCAGGCTTTAGTTAGAATCAAGCCTATGTTTAAACCTGTTGCTCTGCCATGGAGTCTAAATTTAGTTCTTAAATTTCTTCAGGGGGTTCTGTTTGAACTCATGCATTCCATAGATATTCAGCTTCTATCTTGGAAAGTTCTGTTTCTAGTTGCTTTCTCTTCAGCTCGAAGAGTTTCTGAACTATCTGCCTTGCAATGTGACTCGCCTTATCTTGTTTTCCATGCTGATAAGGTGGTTTTGCGTACCAAACCTGGGTTCCTCCCTAAAGTTGTTACTAACAGGAATATCAATCAGGAAATTGTTGTTCCTTCTCTGTGTCCTAATCCTTCTTCTAAGAAGGAACGTCTGTTGCACAACTTGGACGTGGTTCGTGCTTTGAAGTTTTATTTGCAGGCAACCAAAGATTTTTGTCAAACATCTTCTTTGTTTGTTGTCTATTCTTTAAAGTGCAGAGGTCAAAAGGCTACGGCTACCTCTCTTTCCTATTGGCTGAAAAGCATCATCCGTTTGGCTTATGAGACTGCTGGACAGCAGCCTCCTGAAAGAATTACAGCTCACTCCACTAGAGCGGTGGCTTCCACATGGGCTTTTAAAAATGATGCTTCTGTTGAACAAATTTGTAAGGCTGCAACTTGGTCTTCGCTTCATACCTTTTCCAAATTTTCCAAATTTGATACTTTTGCTTCTTCTGAGGCTATTTTTGGGAGAAAGGTTTTGCAAGCAGTGGTGCCTTCCCTTTAGGTTCCTGTCTTGTCCCTCCCTTCATCCGTGTCCTAAAGCTTTGGTATTGGTATCCCACAAGTAAGGATGAAACCGTGGACTCGGTACATCTTGCAAAAGAAAACAAAATTTATGCTTACCTGATAAATTTCTTTCTTTTGCGATGTACCGAGTCTATTCAAGACAGATAGTATTTTTTATTGAAAACTTCAGTCACCTCTGCACCTTATAGTTTCTCCTTTTTCTTCCTTGGCCTTCGGTCAAATGACTGGGGGGTGGAGTTAAGGGGGGAGCTATATAGACAGCTCTGCTGTGGGTGCTCTCTTTGCCACTTCCTGTTAGGAAGGATAATATCCCACAAGTAAGGATGAAACCGTGGACTCGGTACATCGCAAAAGAAAGAAATTTATCAGGTAAGCATAAATTTTGTTTTATAATATTGTTACAAACATTGTTTACAATATGGTGTTCGAGGCTTGTGCACATCCTTGAGGAAACCTTTGTATGGAAAGGAGCTAATTTTTAACAAAGGATGCCAAGTAATATTTCATAACAGAATTGGAAAGGTTTTCAATATCTGATATGTGAATCATTAAAATGTCATGCTTCTTTAAGGACAAAGGCAGGGGTACAAGTTCTAAAAGTAAACAAAATCTAGAATAACAGCGTTTCTCAGACAGAATGCAGACAGACAGAATGCCGAAGCACATTTGTCCATCAGACATATGTCCGAGAGACTATGTTCCAAGTTAGGCCGAGGGCAGATGCGCTCCAGAGTGCTCTGTTCTAATCAGAGCCTCGGGTGCTGCAACCACCTTCGGGAACCTAACCATGGGTCCTATCCCGCACCCCTTGTGGTTCTGTGTTGGTAAAACTGTATCTATCCTTATCTATCTATCTATCTATCTATCTATCTATCTATCTATCTATCTATCTATCTATCTATCTATCTAATCTATCTAGTGGCCAGACTGTTAACAGATGGCCATTTGTCTATCGGAATATTATCCATCACACAAATGTAAGTCGGACAAATGTCTGTCGGATAACAGTCCGGCCACGAATTTCAGCTATATGTTTGTTAAATCATAATCTACCTATTTCACATTAAGTGCACAGTAGTGAGAGGAGGGGCGGCGTCGCTCAGTCCACGTCATACGGTAGAACAAACAGTTACTCCAGAGTTTTAGAAAGCGGGTAGTGGGTCCGTGTTGGAGCTGTGCCAGCACTTAGAAGGTTTGAGCGCACCAGAATACAAAATGTAGAGAAGGACAGGCGGCACTCCAGGATAAGAATTAAAAAATCTTCCTTTATTCAAAATGTATAATTTAAAATGACAACACTCATGTTGTAAACATATAGTGGAGGAGGATAATTCTTATCCTGGAGTGCCGCCTGTCCTTCTCTACACCCACACTTATATATATATTTTTTAGAGTACAAATAGGGCTTTCTTTTTACATGAAATGGCAAGTTCTGAACTTAACAAAATCTAGAATTTAAACCATAATTTACCTCTTTCACATTAAGTGCAGACACATATTAAATAATATTTTTTTAGAGGACAAATAGGGCTTTCTTTTAACATCAAATATTTATATATGAACTATAATTTAATATGAATAAAATACGTGTGAGACATTGTTATATTAATTTACTTTATAACCTTTAAAATTCTAAGCGCCTGCAGGTCAACTTTATCACAGGGCATTTTAGTAGCTTTATACAGCAAGACAGCGCTAGTTCATATGTGTCTTATAACACTGTGCCTCACTCTTGTGGAGTTGCGAATGAGTCAGCACTGATTGGCTAAAATGCAAGTCTGTAAATAGCACTGAGATAAGGGGGCAGTCTTCAGAGGCTTACATACAAAGTAATCACAGAGGTAAAAATATAACCGGCTTGGTTATGCAAAAACTGAGGAATGGGTAATAAAGGGATTATCTGTCTTTTTAAACAATAAAAATTCTGAAGTAGACTGTCCCTTTAAGTGGGTTCTTAACTTCTTTTCTCTTGTTAAGTGTATCCAGTCCACGGATCATCCATTACTTGTGGGATATTCTCCTTCCCAACAGGAAGTTGCAAGAGGATCACCCACAGCAGAGCTGCTATATAGCTCCTCCCCTAACTGTCATATCCAGTCATTCTCTTGCAAGCCTCAACCAAGATGGAGGTCGTAAGAGGAGTGTGGTGTTTTATACTTAGTTTATTCTTCAATCAAAAGTTTGTTATTTTTAAATGGTGCCGGAGTGTACTGTTTATCTCAGGCAGTATTTAGAAGAAGAATCTGCCTGCGTTTTCTATGATCTTAGCAGAAGTAACTAAGATCCATGGCTGTTCTCACATATTCTGAGGAGTGAGGTAACTTCAGAGAGGGAATGGCGTGCAGGTTTTCCTGCAATAAGGTATGTGCAGTTAATATTTTTCTAGGGATGGAATTTGCTAGAAAATGCTGCTGATACCGAAGTAATGTAAGTAAAGCCTTAAATGCAGTGATAGCGACTGGTATCAGGCTTATTAATAGAGATACATACTCTTATAAAAATGTAATATAAAACTTTGCTGGCATGTTTAATCGTTTTTATATGTATTTGGTGATAAAACTTATTGGGGCCTAGTTTTTTTCCACATGGCTGGCTTGAATTCTGCCTAGAAACAGTTTCCTTAGGCTTTTCACTGTTGCAATATGAGTGGGAAGGGCCTATTTTAGTGCCTTTCTGTGCAGCTAAAAATACTGACAGAGACATCCAGCTTCTTCCTGCATGTTCCAGGACTTCTCTGGAGGGCTCAAAAGGCTTCAAAGTCGTTTTTGAGGGAGGTAAAAAGCCACAGTAGAGCTGTGGCAGTTGTTGTGACTGTTTGAAAAAAAACAAAAAAAAAACGTTTTTGTCTTTTATTATTCAGTTTTGGGTATTAAGGGGTTAATCATCCATTTGCAAGTGGGTGCAATGCTCTGCTAACTTGTTACATACACTGTAAAAATTTTGTTAGTGTAACTGCCTTTTTTCACTGTTATTTCAAATTTTGACAAAATTTGTGTTTCTTAAAGGTGCAGTAACGTTTTTTATATTGCTTGTAAACTTGTTTAAAGTGTTTTCCAAGCTTGCTAGTCTCATTGCTAGTCTGTTTAAACATGTCTGACATAGAGGAAACTACTTGTTCATTATGTTTGAAAGCCATGGTGGAGCCCCATAGGAGAATGTGTACTAAATGTATTGATTTCACCTTAAACAGTAAAGATCAGTCTTTAACTATAAAAGAAATATCACCAGAAGATTCTGACGAGGGGGAAGTTATGCCGACTAACTCTCCCCATGTGTCAGACCCTTCGCCTCCCGCTCAAGGGATGCACGCTAATATGGCGCCAATTACATCAGGGAGGCCCATAGCGATTACCTTGCAGGACATGGCTGCAATCATGAATAATACCTTGTCAGAGGTATTATCCAGATTGCCTGAATTAAGAGGCAAGCGCGATTGCTCTGGGGTTAGGAGAAATACAGAGCGCGCAGATGCTGTAAGGGCCATGTCTGATACTGCGTCACAATATGCAGATCATGAGGACGGAGAGCTTCAGTCTGTGGGTGACATCTCTGATTCGGGGAAACCTGATTCAGAGATTTCTAATTTTAAATTTAAGCTTGAGAACCTCCGTGTGTTGCTTGGGGAGGTATTAGCTGCTCTGAATGACTGTAACACAGTTGCAGTACCAGAGAAATTGTGTAGGCTGGATAAATACTATGCGGTACCGGTGTGTACTGATGTTTTTCCTATACCTGAAAGGCTTACAGAAATTATTAGCAAGGAGTGGGATAGACCGGGTGTGCCTTTTTCCCCACCTCCTATATTTAGAAAAATGTTTCCAATAGACGCCACTACACGGGACTTATGGCAGACGGTCCCTAAGGTGGAGGGAGCAGTTTCTACTTTAGCAAAGCGTACCACTATCCCGGTTGAGGACAGTTGTGCTTTTTCAGATTCAATGGATAAAAAATTGGAGGGTTACCTTAAGAAAATGTTTATTCAACAAGGTTTTATTTTACAGCCCCTTGCATGCATTGCGCCTGTCACAGCCGCGGCGACATTCTGGTTTGAGGCCCTGGAAAAGGCCATCCATACAGCTCCATTGACTGAAATTATTGACAAGCTTAGAACACTTAAGCTAGCTAACTCATTTGTTTCTGATGCCATTGTTCATTTGACTAAACTAACGGCTAAGAATTCCGGATTCGCCATCCAGGCGCGTAGGGCGCTATGACTTAAATCCTGGTCAGCTGACGTGACTTCGAAGTCTAAATTACTCAACATTCCTTTCAAGGGGCAGACCTTATTCGGGCCTGGTTTGAAGGAAATTATTGCTGACATTACTGGAGGTAAGGGTCACACCCTTCCTCAGGACAGGGCCAAAGCAAAGGCCAAACAGTCTAATTTTCGTGCCTTTCGAAATTTCAAGGCAGGTGCAGCATCAACTTCCTCCGCTTCAAAACAAGCGGGAACTTTTGCTCAATCTAAGCAGGCCTGGAAACCTAACCAGTCCTGGAACAAAGGCAAGCAGGCCAGAAAGCCTGCTGCTGCCTCTAAGACAGCATGAAGGAACGGCCCCCTATCCGGTGACGGATCTAGTAGGGGGCAGATTTTCTCTCTTCGCCCAGGCGTGGGCAAGAGATGTTCAGGATCCCTGGGCGTTGGAGATCATATCTCAGGGATATCTTCTGGACTTCAAAGCTTCCCCTCCACTAGGGAGATTTCATCTTTCAAGGCTATCTGCAAATCAGATAAAGAAAGAGGCATTCCTACGCTGTGTGCAAGACCTCCTAGTTATGGGAGTGATCCATCCAGTTCCGCGGACGGAACAAGGACAGGGTTTTTAGTCAAATCTGTTTGTGGTTCCCAAAAAAGAGGGAACCTTCAGACCAATTTTGGATCTAAAGATCTTAAACAAATTCCTCAGAGTTCCATCTTTCAAAATGGAAACTATTCGGACCATCCTACCCATGATCCAAGAAGGTCAGTACATGACCACAGTGGACTTAAAGGATGCCTACCTTCACATACCGATTCACAAGGATCTTCATCGGTTTCTAAGGTTTGCCTTTCTAGACAGGCATTACCAATTTGTAGCTCTTCCCTTCGGGTTGGCTACAGCCCCGAGAATCTTTACAAAGGTTCTGGGCTCACTTCTGGCGGTTCTAAGACCGCGAGGCATAGCGGTGGCTCCGTATCTAGACGACATCCTGATACAGGCGTCAAGCTTTCAAGTTGCCAAGTCTCATACAGAGATAGTTCTGGCATTTCTGAGGTCGCACGGGTGGAAAGTGAACGAGGAAAAGAGTTCTCTATCCCCACTCACAAGAGTCTCCTTCTTAGGGACTCTTGTAGATTCTGTAGAAATTAAAATTTACCTGACGGAGTCCAGGTTATCAAAACTTCTAAATGCTAGCCGTGTTCTTCACTCCATTCCGCGCCCTTCGGTAGCTCAGTGTATGGAGGTAATCGGCTTAATGGTAGCGGCAATGGACATAGTGCCATTTGCGCGCCTTCATCTCAGGGATCGTGGACTCAGGAGGAGAAACTCCTTCCAATAAATATTCTGGAGTTAAGAGCGATATTCAATGCTCTTCTGGCTTGGCCTCAGTTAGCAACACTGAGGTTCATCAGATTTCAGTCGGACAACATCACGACTGTGGCTTACATCAACCATCAAGGGGGAACCAGGAGTTCCCTAGCGATGTTAGAAGTCTCAAAAATAATTCACTGGGCAGAGTACCACTCCTGCCACCTGTCAGCAATCCATATCCCAGGCGTGGAGAACTGGGAGGTGGATTTTCTAAGTCGTCAGACTTTCCATCCGGGGGAGTGGGAACTCCATCCGGAGGTGTTTGCTCAGTTGATTCATCGTTGGGGCAAACCAGAGTTGGATCTCATGGCGTCTCGCCAGAACGCCAAGCTTCCTTGTTACGGATCCAGATCCAGGGACCCAGAAGTGACGCTGATAGATGCTCTAGCAGCGCCTTGGTTCTTCAACCTGGCTTATGTGTTTCCACCGTTTCCTCTGCTCCCTCGACTGATTGCCAAAATCAAACAGTAGAGAGCATCGGTGATTCTGATAGCACCTGCGTGGCCACGCAGGACTTGGTATGCAGACCTAGTGGACATGTCATCCTTTCCACCACAGGACCTTCTGATACAAGGTCCTTTCAATCATCCAAATCTAATTTCTCTGAGACTGACTGCATGGAGATTGAACGCTTGATTCTATCAAAGCGTGGCTTCTCCGAGTCAGTCATTGATACTTTAATACAGTCATTGATACTTTACCAGGAAAATCTACCACAAGATATGGAGTAAATATCTTTATTGGTGTGAATCCAAGAATGGAGTAAGGTTAGGATTCCTAGAATATTGTCTTTTCTCCAAGAGGGCTTGGACAAAGGATTATCAGCTAGTTCCTTAAAGGGACAGATTTCTGCTCTGTCTATTCTTTTGCACAAGCGTCTGGCAGAGGTTCCAGACGTCCAGGCATTTTGCCAGGCTTTGGTTAGAATTAAGCCTGTGTTTAAACCTGTTGCTCCCCCGTGGAGCTTAAACTTGGTTCTTAAGGTTCTTCAAGGAGTTCCGTTTGAACCCCTTCATTCCATTGATATTAAACTTTTATCTTGGAAAGTTCTGTTTTTGATGGCTATTTCCTCGGCTCGGAGAGTCTCTGAGCTATCTGCCTTACAATGTGATTCTCCTTATCTGATTTTTCATGCGAATAAGGTAGTTCTGCGTACCAAACCTGGGTTTTTACCTAAGGTGGTTTCTAACAAGAATATCAATCAAGAGATTGTTGTTCCATCGTTGTGCCCTAATCCTTCTTCAAAGAAGGAACGTCTTTTACATAATCTGTACGTAGTCCGTGCCTTGAAGTTTTACTTACAAGCTACTAAAGATTTTCGTCAAACATCTTCCCTGTTTGTCGTTTACTCTGGACAGAGGAGAGGTCAAAAAGCTTCGGCAACCTCTCTTTCCTTCGGAGCGTAATACGCCTAGCCTATGAGACTGCTGGACAGCAGCCCCCTGAAAGGATTACAGCTCATTCTACTAGAGCTGTGGCTTCCACCTGGGCCTTCAAAAATGAGGCCTCTGTTGAACAGATTTGCAAGGCTGCGACTTGGTCTTCGCTTCACACTTTTTCAAAATTTTACAAATTTGATACTTTTGCTTCTTCGGAGGCTGTGTTTGGGAGAAAGGTTCTTCAGGCAGTGGTTCCTTCCGCTTAATCCTGCCTTGTCCCTCCCATCATCCGTGTACTTAAGCTTTGGTATTGGTATCCCACAAGTAATGGATGATCCGTGGACTGGATACACTTAACAAGAGAAAACATAATTTATGCTTACCTGATAAATTTATTTCTCTTGTAGTGTATCCAGTCCACGGCCCGCCCTGTCCTTTTAAGGCAGGTCTAAATTTTAATTAAACTACAGTCACCACTGCACCCTATGGTTTCTCCTTTCTCTGTTTGTTTTCGGTCGAATGACTGGATATGACAGTTAGGGGAGGAGCTATATAGCAGCTCTGCTGTGGGTGATCCTCTTGCAACTTCCTGTAAAGTAATGGATGATCCGTGGACTGGATACACTACAAGAGAAATAAATTTATCAGGTAAGCATAAATTATGTTTTTATGCCTCTTAGTACTTTAGCCCACCAACCATCACTATGTACCGTCATATGTTTTGTAAAATGGAAGTGAACCTAATGTAAACTTTAATTTTTATTTTTTTTCAGGTCAGTTTTTCTCAGTATTCAAATGTTGTGATTTTCGGTGTGCCACAGATGGTAAGTATTTTATGTATTCCAAAAATCTGAACAGTATGGGGGATATTTATCAAGCTGTCAACCGCAAAAAAGCTGGAATTCTGCAGCGTAATTGTTGCAAGCTTGATCCGACCTAGTTATCAAAGCCTACAGACCAGCAAATTTTGAAATTTGTGACGTGACATACAATCCGCCTGTCTCAATCCGACGCAGATCGATGCTTACGTCATTACAGATGTTCTGAATACACATGCGGCTCTATTTGACACCTTTTCCCAGTTATCAAACTTTTAACAGGTACGCTCGCGTCTTTTCCGCCCCAGCGTACCTGGTTTTCAATCCGCCACCATGGAGGCCGCGGATGCCATAGAAATCAATGGGAGTCTGAAAGCACCGAAAGCTTATGTTCGATGCTGCCAGATATCCCATTGATTTATATGGTTGAAAACAAGTTACGTTTACACCTAACACCCTAACATAAACCCCGAGTCTAAACACCCCTAATCTGCCGCCCCCGACATCGCCGCCACCTAAATAAAATGTATTAACCCCTATTCCGCCGCTCCCTGACACCACCGCCACTAAATAAACTTATTAACCCCCAAACCCCTGGTCTCCCACATCACTACCACTAACTAAACCTATTAACCCCTAAACCGTCAGCCCCCCACATCTCCATAAACTAAATTAAGTTATTAACCCCTAAACCCGCTAACTATAAAATAAAATTACAACATCCCTATCTTCAAATAAATGTAAACTTACCTGTACAATTAAAATAAACTATTTCTTCTGTTATGTGTGATCAGTCCACGGGTCATCATTACTTCTGGGATATTATCTGCTCCCCTACAGGAAGTGCAAGAGGATTCACCCAGCAGAGTTGCTATATAGCTCCTCCCCTCTACGTCACCTCCAGTCATTCTCTTGCACCCAAAGACTAGATAGGAGGTGTGAGAGGACTATGGTGATTATACTTAGTTTTTATAACTTCAATCAAAAGTTTGTTATTTTACAATAGCACCGGAGCGTGTTATTACTTCTCTGGCAGAGTTTGAAGAAGAATCTACCAGAGTTTTTCTTATGATTTTAACCGGAGTAGTTAAGATCATATTGCTGTTTCTCGGCCATCTGAGGGAGGTAAAAGCTTCAGATCAGGGGACAGCGGGCAGTTGAATCTGCGTTGAGGTATGTAGCAGTTTTTATTTTCTGAATGGAATTGATGAGAAAATCCTGCTATACCGTTATAATGAATGTATGTATACTCTACACTTCAGTGTTCTGGGGATGGTATTTCACCGGAATTACTCTGTAAAAATACATTAAACCTTTTAATAGGTATTTAATTCATGTTAAACGTTTTTGCTGGAATGTAGAATCGTTTGCATTTCTGAGGTACTGAGTGAATAAATATTTGGGCATTATTTTTCCACTTGGCAGTTTGCTTGTTTTGATTATGACAGTTTCGTTTCTCTCTCACTGCTGTGTGTGAGGGGGAGGGGCCGTTTTTGGCGCTCTTTGCTACGCATCAAAAATTTCCAGTCAGTTACACTTATATTTTCTGCATGATCAGGTTCATCTCTAACAGAACTCAGGGGTCTTCAAACTTCTTGGAAGGGAAGTAGATTCTCTCAGCAGAGCTGTGAGATTTATATAGTGACTGTGTTTTAAAACGTTGCTCTGTGATTTTTATGTTTAAAATTTAATTAGTGTTGCTTTACTAATGGGAACAAACCTTTGCTAACAAGTTATGTTGTTTTTAAAGAGTGATGCTATAACTGTTTTTCAGTTCATTATTTCAACTGTCATTTAATCGTTTAGTGCTTCTTTGAGGCACAGTACGCTTTTGTTAAATAAGATTGTAACCAAGTTGCATGTTTATTGCTAGTGTGTTAAACATGTCTGATTCAGAGGAAGATACCTGTGTCATTTGTTCCAATGCCAAGGTGGAGCCCAATAGAAATTTATGTACTAACTGTATTGATGCTACTTTAAATAAAAGCCAATCTGTACAAATTGAACAAATTTCACCAAACAGCGAGGAGAGAGTTATGCCGTCTAACTCGCCTCACGTGTCAGTACCTGCGTCTCCCGCCCGGGAGGTGCGTGATATTATGGCGCCTAGTACATCTGGGCAGCCATTACAGATAACATTACAAGATATGGCTACTGTTATGACTGAAGTTTTGGCTAAGTTACCAGAACTAAGAGGCAAGCGTGATCACTCTGGGGTGAGAACAGAGTGCGCTGATAATTCTAGGGCCATGTCTGATACTGCGTCACAGCTTGCAGAGCATGAGGACGGAGAGCTTCATTCTGTAGGTGACGGTTCTGATCCAAGCAGATTGGATTCAGATATTTCAAATTTTAAATTTAAATTGGAAAACCTCCGTGTATTACTAGGGGAGGTCTTAGCGGCTCTTAACGATTGTAACACTGTTGCAATACCAGAGAAAATGTGTAGGTTGGATAAATACTTTGCGGTACCGGCGAGTACTGACGTTTTTCCTATACCTAAGAGATTAACTGAAATTGTTACTAAGGAGTGGGATAGACCCGGTGTGCCGTTCTCACCCCCTCCAATATTTAGAAAGATGTTTCCAATAGACGCCACCACACGGGACTTATGGCAAACGGTCCCTAAGGTGGAGGGAGCAGTTTCTACTTTAGCTAAGCGCACCACTATCCCGGTGGAGGATAGCTGTGCTTTTTCAGATCCTATGGATAAAAAATTAGAGGGTTACCTTAAGAAAATGTTTGTTCAACAAGGTTTGATATTGCAACTCCTTGCATGCATCGCGCCGATTACGGCTGCGGCAGCATTTTGGATTGAGTCTCTGGAAGAGAACCTTAGTTCCGCTACGCTGGACGACATTACGGACAGGCTTAGAGTCCTTAAACTAGCTAATTCATTCGTTTCGGAGGCCGTAGTACATTTAACCAAACTTACGGCTAAGAATTCAGGATTCGCCATTCAGGCACGTAGGGCGCTGTGGCTAAAATCCTGGTCGGCTGATGTAACTTCTAAGTCCAAATTACTTAATATACCTTTCAAGGGGCAAACTTTATTTGGGCCCGGTTTGAAAGAAATTATCGCTGACATTACAGGAGGTAAGGGCCACGCTCTACCTCAAGACAAAGCCAAAGCTAAGGCTAGACAGTCTAATTTTCGTCCCTTTCGGAATTTCAAAGCAGGTGCAGCATCAACTTCCACTGCACCAAAACAGGAAGGAGCTGTTGCTCGTTACAGACAAGGCTGGAAACCTAACCAGTCCTGGAATAAGGGCAAGCAGGCCAGAAAACCTGCTGCTGCCCCTAAGACAGCATGAACCGAGGGCCCCCGATCCGGGACCGGATCTAGTGGGGGGCAGACTCTCTCTCTTCGCCCAGGCTTGGGCAAGAGATGTCCAGGATCCCTGGGCGCTAGAGATCATATCTCAGGGATACCTTCTAGACTTCAAATTATCTCCCCCACGAGGGAGATTTCATCTGTCAAGGTTGTCAACAAACCAAATAAAGAAAGACGCGTTTCTACGCTGTGTACAAGATCTATTATTAATGGGAGTGATCCATCCGGTTCCGCGGTCGGAACAAGGACAAGGGTTTTACTCAAACCTGTTTGTGGTTCCCAAAAAAGAGGGAACTTTCAGGCCAATCTTGGATTTAAAGATCCTAAACAAATTCCTAAGAGTTCCATCGTTCAAAATGGAAACTATTCGGACAATCTTACCCATGATCCAAAAGGGTCAGTACATGACCACAGTGGATTTAAAGGATGCTTACCTTCACATACCGATTCACAAAGATCATTACCGGTATCTAAGGTTTGCCTTCTTAGACAGGCATTACCAGTTTGTAGCTCTTCCATTCGGATTGGCTACGGCTCCAAGAATCTTCACAAAGGTTCTGGGTGCCCTTCTGGCGGTTCTGAGACCGCGAGGAATTTCGGTAGCTCCGTACCTAGACGACATTCTGATACAAGCTTCAAGCTTTCAAATTGCCAAGTCTCATACAGAGTTAGTTCTGGCATTTCTAAGGTCGCATGGATGGAAAGTGAACGAAAAGAAGAGTTCTCTCTTGCCTCTCACAAGGGTTCCATTCTTGGGGACTCTTATAGATTCCGTAGAAATGAAGATTTATCTGACAGAAGACAGATTAACAAAGCTTCTAAATGCATGCCGTGTCCTTCATTCCATTCAACTCCCGTCAGTAGCTCAATGCATGGAGGTGATCGGCTTAATGGTAGCAGCAATGGACATAGTTCCCTTTGCACGCCTACATCTCAGACCGCTGCAATTGTGCATGCTGAGTCAGTGGAATGGGGATTACTCAGATTTGTCCCCCACTCTGAATCTGGATCAAGAGACCAGAAACTCTCTTCTATGGTGGCTTTCTCGGCCACATCTGTCCAGGGGGATGCCTTTCAGCAGGCCGGACTGGACAATTGTAACAACAGACGCCAGCCTTCTAGGTTGGGGCGCTGTCTGGAATTCTCTGAAGGCTCAGGGACAATGGAGTCAGGAGGAAAGTCTCCTGCCAATAAACATTCTGGAATTGAGAGCAGTTCTCAATGCCCTTCTAGCTTGGCCCCAGTTAAAGACTCGGGGGTTCATCAGGTTTCAGTCGGACAACATCACGACTGTAGCTTACATCAACCATCAGGGAGGGACAAGAAGCTCCCTAGCAATGATAGAAGTATCAAAGATAATTCGCTGGGCAGAGTCTCACTCTTGCCACCTGTCAGCAATCCACATCCCGGGAGTGGAGAACTGGGAGGCGGATTTCTTGAGTCGCCAGACTCTTCATCCGGGGGAGTGGGAACTTCATCCGGAGGTCTTTGCCCAAATACTTCGACGTTGGGGCAAACCAGAGATAGATCTCATGGCGTCTCGCCAGAACGCCAAACTTCCTCGCTACGGATCCAGATCCAGGGATCCGGGAGCGGTTCTGATAGATGCTTTGACAGCACCTTGGAACTTCAGGATGGCTTATGTGTTTCCACCCTTCCCGCTGCTTCCTCGATTGATTGCCAAAATCAAACAGGAGAGAGCATCAGTGATTCTAATAGCGCCTGCATGGCCGCGCAGGACTTGGTATGCAGATCTAGTGGACATGTCATCCTGTCCGCCGTGGTCTCTACCTCTAAGACAGGACCTTCTGATTCAGGGTCCATTCAAACATCAAAGTCTAACTTCTCTGAAGCTGACTGCTTGGAAATTGAACGCTTGATTTTATCAAAACGTGGGTTTTCTGAGTCGGTTATTGATACCCTGATACAGGCTAGGAAGCCTGTTACCAGAAAGATTTACCATAAAATATGGCGTAAATACCTATACTGGTGTGAATCCAAAGATTACTCCTGGAGTAAGGTTAGGATTCCTAGGATATTGTCTTTTCTACAAGAAGGTTTAGAAAAGGGTTTATCGGCTAGCTCATTAAAGGGACAGATCTCAGCTCTGTCCATCTTGTTACACAGGCGTCTGTCAGAAAATTCAGACATCCAGGCCTTTTGTCAGGCTTTAGCTAGGATCAAGCCTGTGTTTAAAACTGTTGCTCCGCCATGGAGTTTAAACTTAGTTCTTAACGTTTTACAGGGTGTTCCGTTTGAACCCCTTCATTCCATTGATATAAGATTGTTATCTTGGAAAGTTCTATTTTTAATGGCTATTTCCTCGGCTCGAAGAGTCTCTGAGTTATCAGCCCTACATTGTGATTCTCCTTATCTGATCTTTCACTCAGACAAGGTAGTTCTGCGTACTAAACCTGGGTTCTTACCTAAGGTTGTCTCTAACAGGAATATCAATCAAGAGATTGTTGTTCCCTCCTTGTGTCCAAATCCTTCTTCAAAGAAGGAACGTCTTCTACACAATCTGGATGTAGTTCGTGCCCTCAAGTTCTACTTGCAGGCAACTAAAGATTTTCGCCAAACTTCTTCCCTGTTTGTCGTTTATTCTGGACAGAGGAGAGGTCAAAAAGCTTCTGCTACCTCTCTCTCTTTTTGGCTTCGTAGCATAATACGTTTAGCCTATGAGACTGCTGGACAGCAGCCTCCTGAAAGAATTACAGCTCACTCCACTAGAGCTGTGGCTTCCACTTGGGCCTTTAAGAATGAGGCCTCTGTTGAACAGATTTGCAAGGCTGCAACTTGGTCTTCGCTTCATACTTTTTCCAAATTTTACAAATTTGACACTTTTGCTTCTTCGGAGGCTATTTTTGGGAGAAAGGTTCTTCAGGCAGTGGTTCCTTCTGTATAATGAGCCTGCCTATCCCTCCCGTCATCCGTGTACTTTTGCTTTGGTATTGGTATCCCAGAAGTAATGATGACCCGTGGACTGATCACACATAACAGAAGAAAACATAATTTATGCTTACCTGATAAATTCCTTTCTTCTGTTGTGTGATCAGTCCACGGCCCGCCCTGTTTTTTAAGGCAGGTACATATTTTTTAAATTATAATTCAGTCACCACTACACCCTTGGCTTCTCCTTTCTCGTTGGTCTTTGGTCGAATGACTGGAGGTGACGTAGAGGGGAGGAGCTATATAGCAACTCTGCTGGGTGAATCCTCTTGCACTTCCTGTAGGGGAGCAGATAATATCCCAGAAGTAATGATGACCCGTGGACTGATCACACAACAGAAGAAAGGAATTTATCAGGTAAGCATAAATTATGTTTTTAAACTATTAATTACCTACCCTAACTATTATCCTACAATTAAATTAAACTACCAATTAAATTAACTAAATTACATATTAAAAAACCCTAACCCTACTCAAATTATTTAAATATACTATTAAACCGTATTAAAAGTACTAAATTACCAAAAAAACCTAAGTTACAAAAACAAACAAACACTAAATTATAAAAAATAAAAAAAACACATTATCAAAAATAAAAAAGAATTACACCTAATCTAATTGCCCTATCAAAATAATGAAGCCCCCTTAAAATAAAAAACCCTAGCCTACAATAAACTACCAATGGCCCTTAATAAAAAACTTAAAAAAACCTAAGATCCCCATTGCCCTGAAAAGGGCATTTGTGTGGGCCTTTATCTCTTTTACATGCCCAGACCCTAATCAAAAAACACTTAAAAAAAAAACCTAACACTAACCCCGACGATCCACTTACAGTTCTTGAAGTCCCGCTTGAAGGATCCATCCAGCCGGAGAAGTCATCGTCCAGGTGGCAAGAAGTCTTCATCCAGACGGCATCTTCTATCTTCATCCATCCGGCGCCGAGCGGGTCCATCCTGAAGACATCTGTCATGGAGCATCCTCTTCATACGGTCGTTGCCGTAAACTGGAACTTCAATGCAAATGACGTCATCCAAGATGGCGTCCCTTGCATTCCTATTGGCTGAAAGATTTCAATCAGCTAATAGGATTAGAGCTTCTAAAATCCTATTGGCTGTTCCAATCAGCCAATAGGATTAGAGCTCAATCCTATTGGCTGATTGTAACAGCCAATAGGATTTTAGCAGCTCTAATCCTATTGGCTGATTGTAACAGCCAATAGGATTTTAGCAGCTCTAATCCTATTGGCTGATTGAAATCTTTCAGCCAATAGGAATGCAAAGGACGCCATCTTGGATGACGTCACTTGCATTGAAGTTCCAGTTTACGGCGACGACCGTATGAAGGGGATGCTCCGCGGCGAATGTCTTCAGGATGGACCCGCTGCGCACCGGATGGATGAAGATAGAAGATTCAGTGTGGATGAAGACTTCTTGCCGCCTTGATGAGGACACTTCTCCGGCTGGATGAATCCTTTAAGCGGGACTTCAAGAACTGTAAGTGGATCGTCGGGGGTTAGTATTCATTTTTTTGGGGGGTTTTTGGGTGGGTTTTATTTTTAGATTAGGGTCTGGGCATGTAAAAGTGCTAAATGCCCTTTTAAGCACAATGCCCATACAAATGCCCCTTTCAGGGCAATGGGGAGCTTAAATTATTTTAAATAGGTTTTTTATTTGGGGGGGTTGGGTGGGGGGGGTTTAACTGTTGGGGGGTGTTTGCATTTTTTTTTACATGTAAAAGAGCTGTTATCTTTGGGGCAATGCCCCACAAAAGGCCCTTTTAAGGGCCATTGGTAGTTTATTGTAGGCTAGGTTTTTTTTTATTTTGATAGGGATATTAGATTAGGTGTAATTCTTTTTTATTTTTTATGTGTTTTTTTTTTTTTGTAATTTAGTGTTTGTTTTTGTAACTTAGTTGTTTTTTTTGTGTTAATTTAGTACTTTTAATAATGTTTTATAGTATATTTAAATAATTTTAGTAGGGTTAGGTTTTTTAATATGTAATTTAGTTAAAGGGACATTGAACCCAAATTTTTTCTTTAATGATTTAGATAGAGCCTGCAATTTTAAGCAACTTTCTTATTTACTCCTATTATCAATTTTTCTTCATTCTCTTGCTATCTTTATTTGAAAAAGAAGGAATCTAAGCTAAGGAGCCAGCAAATTTTTGGTTCAGACAATGGACAGCACTTGTTTATTGGTGTTGCCCAATCAGCAAGGGAAACCCAGTTTGTTCACCAAAAATGGGCCGGCATCTAAACTTACATTCTTGCTTTTCAAATAAACATACCAAGAGAATAAAGAAAATTTGATAATAGGAGTAAATTAGAAAGTTGCCTAAAAGTGCATGCTCTATCTGAATCACAAAAGAAAAAATCTGGGTTCAGTGTCTCTTTAATTTAATTGGTAGTTTAATTTAATTGTAGGATAATAGTTAGGGTAGGTTAATTAATAGTTTAAAATAGTTTTTTTTTAATTCTACAGGTAAGTTTAAATTTATTTGAAGATAGGGATGTTGTAATTTTAATCTAAAGTTAGCGGGTTGTTAGGTTTACTGGTTAATAGCTTAATTTAGTTTTTGGCGATGTGGGGGGCAGACGGTTTAGGGGTTTATAGGTTTATTTAGTGGCAGTGATGTGGGAGGCCAGAGGTTTAGGGGTTAATACATTTATTTAGTTGCGTCGGTGTCGAGGAGCGGCGGAATAGGGGTTAATAACTTTATTTAGGTTGCGGTGGTGTTGGGGAGCGGCAGATAGGGGTTAAACATTTTAGTATATTGGCAGAGTTTAGTGACAGTTTATAAATAAAGTTGGGAAAAAGCAGAATAGACGCGAGATCGATGACTGCTAGTTAACAACAGTCCGATGCTCATCGCCCCATACTTGATGCACGTCTTTTTCCATAAATAAGGAGAGCGTATTGAGATACGCGGCCGCGATGTTAGGCAAGTGTATTGGTGCCGGCGAATGCAGCATAGTTGACAACTTGATAAATATCCCCCTTAGTGTAAAAAAATGTAACTTTAGTAAAAATTTCTCACAATTTGTATTTCTGTTATGATAAAAATATGTAAGCTAAACCTGAAATCAATGACAGTCTTTGTAGTAGTTTACCAAATAATAGGACTGGTTTTATGCACATACCCTTAGCGGCACTCCTTCCAGCATTTTATTTTTTCCTTGAGCATGAAAAAAAGAAACAAAACTGTCCTGTATGCATTCTGCAATGTTAGTCAATGCATTCCATACAGTAATGAATGAGCTGATTCACAAATTCTTAAAATATACCATTTTAAATTTTGTTTCACAAAAATAATTGTTACAGATTTCAAACTAACCAAATTTGTAAAATAAATGTAATGGATTTTTATAGACAGTAAAGGGACAGTAAAATCACAATTAAAGGGATACTAAACCCATTTTTTTATTTCATGAGATGGGTTTTGAGGATAGGAATATGAAGGAAGCATCCTTCAAGACTATGTGGACATATATAGTGCTTCCTGAACTAGAGTTAGAATAGTTTGAAATGTTTCCATTTGAAGGAAGGAACCATGAGAAAACATGATTCAATTTTTAAAATCAAGAATAGGTCTAAAAGTTCCCCCTTGGGAACAATAAAACAGGTTGGAATAAAAAAACTCTGGCCTGAAAAAAGGAGTGGAACTATCACACTCAAGAGCTCTAAATCCTTAACACACTGGACACATTGGAGCCTTTACAGGGTCCTTGGAACAGGGGAAAAACCTCCCTTTGGGAGGCCTTAAAGGGATACTAAACCCAATTTCTTTTACAAGATATGACGAGTCCACAGATTTCATCCTTACTTATGGGATATCGCCTCCTGGTCAGCAGGAGGAGGCAAAGAGCGCCACAGCAGAGCTGTATATATAGCTCCTCCCTTCCCTCCCACTCCAGTCATTTTCTTTGCCTGTGTTAGTGATAGGAAGAGGTAAAAGTGAAGTGTTAGTTTAGAATCTTCAATCAAGAGTTTTTTATTTTTAAAGTAGTGCCACTGAGTGCTTCTTTGTGCTGGGGTGTAGCCTAGACCAGATCAGTCTCTTCAATACAAAAAGAGAAGCATCTGGTGGCTTTAAAGTAATGGGAACTTGTGGGACATAATTCTCACTGCGCCTTCCATCTACTGTTGCTGCCCTATCTGAAGGAAAAAATCTGAGGGATATTACTCAGTATTTTCCTTGTCATCCTCAGGTCCATGTGAGCAGTAGGACTTCACACGCCTGGGAGCTGCCTTTGCTGTCGGCAGATAGGAGAGGTAAGTGCCATTTTTATTCCTGGGCTTAAGAAGAAGAACAAGGGCTCAGAAGATATTGGCCACTCAATTTGGGAATAACAGCCCTTAGAAAGAGAATATGGGGCTCTTTATTCAGGTATACTTTTCTCCTTTCAGGGGAGACTTTTTAGACAGCAAATTGTTACCGCGTTTGAGCTTAGACTCTGTAAGACCTCTGTAGAGAAGTATTCTCCCGACGGTTTTGTTAAGACATCATGCCGCACGGGAGCTGACAGAGGAACATACTTGTTTTCCCTAAGGGGTATGTGTTAAGGGGATGATTTTCACTCTTGTGTATTGTGGCGGTAATCATCACATCTCCCAGCGGTTGCATAAGAAAAAGATGCCGAACGGGAGAGGAGATGTATGACAATGTGTGGAGCCAGCTGGTGGTGAAATAAACTGTGAGTCTGATTGAGGTCCAGGCGTGACTATGACAGAAGAGTTTTTGGTGTGAATGTTGTTAACAAGTGCTTTCACATGCTCTCCCTTCTCCCGGCGGTTAATCAAGCCATGCCGTCCGGGAGCTGCCAGTATGACTTTGTCTGTGAACGCCCACGAAGGGCGGTCCTTGACAAGCTCCATTTTCTTGCGCGCCCTTTTTTTTTCTCCCGGCGGTGTATTCATTTTACAATGTCGCCCAGAAGTTAACTGTTGTGCACCTGCCTATGCAGGGAGGTTCTTGGGGACTTAGCGCGCTTCTGCAAAATCTCCCGGCGGTTCAATAAAGATACATGCCGACCGGGAGATATGTTACGTCGCCATCCATGTGGGGTGGTCCTTAGGATACGCGTCCTGTTTCCCCTTTTATATGGCTACGTCTCTGTTAGGTCCAAACTGTTATACTTCCAAATGTTATAGGCATATTTGGACAGCAGCCTATGCTTCTCTGTCACATTTTCTATGCATGATACTGAGGGGTAAAATGGACTGAAATTTGCTGTCTGGCAAGTTTATTTCTTGTGTTGCCATAATATGGGGGTCCTGTGGGGCTCACAGGCGGACCTGGCTAAAGTTGCTAAGTTTGATAAAGATATGTCTTTATGCATATCTTTATGTTCTTATCCACGGACGTACATTTTCAGTTTGTGACTCTTACTTCGGTTTGGTCACGGCGACCAGAATTTTTAAAGGGTTCTGGGGTCTCTACTGGCGGCTATAAGGCCGCGAGGTATTGCAGTGACGCCTTATCTGGACGATATTCTGATCCAGGCGTCGTCTTATCAGCTAGCAAAGTCTCACACCGACTTTGTTCTATCCTTCCTGTGGAAGGTATATCTGGAGAAGAGTTAGCTAGTTCCAAAGACAAGGGGTCCTTCTTGGGAACTCTAATCGACTCTATGGCCATGAAATTCTTTCTGACGGAGGTCAGTAAATTAAAAATTTTGAACAAATACCAAGTTTTTCAGACAACTCCTCGGCCGTCAGGGGCTCAGTGTATGGAGGTATTTGGATTGTTGGTAGCGACAATGGACATCATTATTTTTGCTTGGTTTCATCGCTGGTCTTTGCAAATAACCATGCTCAGTCAGTGGATTGGAGACTATACCACTATGTCTCCTCAAATGAATCTAGACCAGAGAGCAAGGGACTCTCTTCTATGGTGGTTGTCGCTGGATCATCTATCCCAGGGGTCATGCTTACGCAGACCCTTATGGGTGATAGTGACAATGGATACCAATCTACTAGCATGGGGTGCAGTTTGGAAATTCCCTGAAGGCTCAGGGTGTGTGGACTCGGTCGGAGTCTCTACTTCCCATCAATATTCTGGAGTTGAGAGCAATATTCAATGCGCTTCAGACTTGGCCTCAGTTGGCTTTGGCCAAAGTCATCTGATTTCAGTCGGACATCATCACGACTGTGGCTTACATCAATCATCAGGGAGGAACAAGGAGTTATTTAGCGATGACAGAAGTATCCAAGATAATTCGGTGGGCGGAAGCTCACTCTTGTTATCTGTCAGTAATCTACATCCCAGGAGTGGTCATCTGGGAAGCGGATTTTTTGAGCAGACAGACATTTCATCCGGGGGAATGGGAACTCCATCCGGAGGTTTTTGCCAACCTGATTCTCAGATGGGGCAGAACGGAGCTGGATCTTGTGGCATCTCGTCAGATTGCCA
Organism: Bombina bombina; assembly: GCF_027579735.1. Taxonomy (NCBI): domain Eukaryota; kingdom Metazoa; phylum Chordata; class Amphibia; order Anura; family Bombinatoridae; genus Bombina; species Bombina bombina. The sequence goes on from NC_069503.1 coordinate 563,768,608, forward strand.
AGCTCCAGAGATTCGGATCCAGGTCCAGGGATAGATGCCTTGGCAGTGCCTTGGTCGTTCAACCTAGTTTATGTGTTTCCGCCGTTTGTTCTCCTTTCCCGGGTGATTGCTAGAGTCAAACTGGAGAGGGCTTCGTGATTCTAATCGCTCCTGCGTGGCCTCGCAGGACTTGGTATGCCGATCTGGTGGACATGTCATCTCTGCCACCGTGGAAGCTTCCATTGAGGCAGGACCGTCTCATTCAGGGACCCTTCCATTATCCGAATCTAATTTCTCTGTAGCTGACTGCTTGGAGATTGAACGCTTGATTTTATCTAAGCGGGGGTTCTCTGATGCGGTCATTGATACCTTGATTCAGGCACGCAAGCCTGTTACTAGAAAGATTTACCATAAGATATGGCGTAAATATCTTTGTGGGTGCAAATCCAAGGGCTACTCATGGAGTAGGGTTAGGATTCCCAGGATTTTATCTTTTCTCCAAGAAGGATTGGAGAAAGGGTTGTCAGCAAGTTCCTTTAAAGGACAGATTTCTGCTTTGTCTATTTTGCTACACAAACGTCTGGCAGATGTTCCAGATCTTCAATCTTTTTGTCAGGCTCTGGCTAGAATCAGACCTGTGTTTAGACCAATTGCTCCTCCTTGGAGTTTGAATTTAGTTCTTTAAGGGGTTCCGTTTGAACCTATGCATTCCATAGATATTAAGTTATTAACTTGGAAAGTTTTGTTTTTGGTTGCCATTGCTTCTGCTCGCAGAGTTTCTGAGCTTTCGGCATTACAATGTGATTCTCCTTATCTTATTTTCACATTCTGATAAGGTGGTGTTACGTACCAAACCTGGGTTTTTTCCTAAGGTTGTTTCTAACAAGAATGTTAATCAGGAAATTTTTGTTCCTTCCTTATGTCCTAACCCTTCTTCTACGAAGGAGCGTCTGTTACATAATTTGGACGTAGTCCGTGCCCTGAAGTTCTACTTGCAGGTGACTAAGGATTTTCGTCAAACATCTTCATTATTTGTTGTTTTTGCTGGGAAACGTAGGGGTTAGAAAGCTACGGCTACCTCTTTTTCTTTTGGCTGAAGAGTATCATCCGTGTTGCATATGAGACTGCTGGACAGCAGCCTCCAGGACGAATTACGGCTTATTCTATTAGGGCTGTGGCTTCCTCATGGGAATTTAAAAATGATGCTTCTGTTGAACAGATTTGCAAGGCTGCAACTTGGTCGTCTCTTCACATTTTTTCCAAATTTTCCAAATTTGATATTTTTGCCTCTTCTGAGGCTGTTTTTGGCAGAAAGGTTTTTCAAGCAGTGGTGCCTTCCGTTTAGGTTCCTGTCTTGTCCCTCCCTTTCATCCGTGTCCTAAAGCTTTGGTATTGTATCCCATAAGTAAGGATGAAATCCGTGGACTCGTCATATCTTGTAAAAGAAAAGGAAATTTATGCTTACCTGATAAATTTATTTCTTTTACGATATGACGAGTCCACGGCCCACCCTGTCGTTTTTTCTAAAGACAGGTTTTTATGTTTGTTAAACTTCAGTCACCTCTGCTCCTTGGCTTTTCCTTTCTCTTCCTAACTTCGGTCGAATGACTGTAGGGGGAGGGAAGGGAGGAGCTATATATACAGCTCTGCTGTGGAGCTCTTTGCCTCCTCCTGCTGACCAGGAGGCGATATCCCATAAGTAAGGATGAAATCCATGGACTCGTCATATCGTAAAAGAAATAAATTTATCAGGTAAGCATAAATTTCCTTTTTATTCTTTCAGATAGAGCATGCAATTTTAGGCAACTTTCTAATTTACTCCTATTATCAATTTTTCTTCGTTCTCTTGCTATCTTTATTTAAAAAAGCAGGGATGTAAAGCTTACCAGCCGGCGCATTTTAAGTTCAGCACCCTAGATAGTACTTGCTTATTGGTGGCTACATAAATGCGCACAGATCAATTAATTTTTTGTATAGAAACATATTTGCAATATACATGTATTGGCAAACATGCTTCTATTAAAAGTTGTCACTGTTTTAGTGTTAACATTTTTATCTGCACGTGCATGTGAAACGGTGCTCTGACAGAATGCCAACGGACAGAATGCCGAAGCATGTTCCGAGTTCGGCCGAGGGCAGATACGCTCCAAAGTGCTCTGTTTTAATCAGAGCCTCATGCGCCGAAACCGCCTCTGGGAACCTAACCATGCGTCTTGTAGTTCTCTGGTAAATACTCTATCTATCTATTTATCTAATCTATCTAGCGAATCTATATATCTCGTGGCTGGACTGTATTCCGACGGCCACTTGTCTGTTGGAATATTATCCGTCGGCCACGATGTGAAACATAGCTAGATATTCTCAGTACACTAGTATTTTAAATACTGCAGCTGTCCAGGGAGCCAGTGGGGATTGTAATCATGTAAGCAATCAACAAATTAAATCATGGTACAAGCACCTTAGGCTCTCTGAACAAGTGCTGTATTTAAAATGCTGGTGCACGGTGCATACTTAAATACACTTTTGAAACAACAATAGCTTTTACTAGAAGCAATTTTGCTAATGCATGTATATTACAAAATGCTTCTATTAAAAACTGAAATGTATCCCTGTGGATTCCAATTTTGGCTGGAATGTCCCTTTAATGTGCATATATTCTGCCTGAGTCTGCCTACCATGACTTGTCTTTATTTACTGAACCCCTATAACACTGTGGAATGTGGTGACACATTACAAATATAGATCATCTATATTTAATTATATGCAGAATAGATATTAATTTTGTATCTGTTTTTTTAATAAACTTGTGAAATTAATTATATTAACTGAGCAGAATCAATGCTAAGCACATCTTAGTAGGCAAGAGAGCTTTACAATGTAAGTTCATATCACTTGTGTGACCCACAATGCATATTCACACCATAACTACTGTATATGGACTGGATTGCGATTGGTTAACAAGAGTATTTTGTTTTAGGGGTTGGGGAAATTGAAGAGAATGTAAAGCATAAGAAATATGGTCATTTGATAAAACACAACTGCTTCATTAGTTGCAACATTTCTTAGTTAATTTGTATTTAAAGTTCCTTTACGTAGATGAATAAACCAAATTACACAGTAAAACAGTAAATTACTTGTCATTTTAGTATATTCATTAGCATAATTAATTTTCTAGATCATGTCAGTCCTCAAGTATTTTAATGCTATATTTCTTTTTTTCATAAATTGTTAAGGTAGGTTTTCTGTTAATAATCCCTACAAGGTAAATAAATAGTTTTTTCTTTTGTTTCTTTACAAAGCAACCATGTATTAATGTTCTCTGTACCACGTTTGATATTTTGTCTGCGACTACTGATGAGTAATACTTTTAGAGCCAGTAATATGCTTTTTCTATTTAAATTTCTCTGCTGTTTTTCTCAGACGATAATTAGTATATGCATTATTGCAATGTTTTTCCTTCTTCTATACTATGTAAGAGCTGTAATTCATCATTTATGAATTAAACTGTTGGTATACCATGAATAATAGCGCTTTATAAACCTCATTTATTTATATTAGACTAATGACCTCAAATGCACTGAGGTAATGAATGGAAAATATTTGCCAATACAGATTATTGCATTGGATGCAAGCGTCCACCAGAGGGCAGTAGAATAATTGTAAATAGTTAATTCTATGGGACAGACTTTAGTTTGAAGACTGTAAACTGACCTTTATAAAATGACTGTTCTTTGAAGAATACATTTATAAGAGCAGCCTTTTATCTCACATCATCATTTCAATGTCCATTACTGAGAGGAGCCGCCTCAGTACTATTGAGAAATTCAACAGAGCGAGGGAGTCGGTGGAGCAAACAAACAAGCAGGATGAATTATGTTTTAATCCTACCTTCAAATGCGATGTCCTCTCGGTGTCTCATAACACATGCTTTAGTTGTAAACTTGTGCTTGGTAAAATTTATATTCCTTTGAACTGTGCTGTGCAGTGCAACCATTTTAAATTCAATGATAACTGCATGATTTTTTTTAGCACTGTATAAACCATATAGTTATTGCAGTTAAATTTAAGAAGCACTGCAGTGAATCTTAAAGGGACATTTTAAAAATTTCTGGAATTCATATGATAGAACACTATTTAAACCTATTAAGATATTTTTATATGAAATAAAAGTTAAAGGGACAGTAAACCTTAAAAATAATGTTATATAATTCTGCACATAGTGCAGAATTATATAACATTATTTAGGTGCTATAGCCATAAAAGCATTTTTCTTTCATGTAATTAGCAAGAGTCCATGAGCTAGTGACGTATGGGATATACATTCCTACCAGGAGGGGCAAAGTTTCCCAAACCTTAAAATGCCTATAAATACACCCCTCACCACACCCACAATTCAGTTTTACAAACTTTGCCTCCGATGGAGGTGGTGAAGTAAGTTTGTGCTAGATTCTACGTTGATATGCGCTCCGCAGCAAGTTGGAGCCCGGTTTTCCTCTCAGCGTGCAGTGAATGTCAGAGGGATGTGAGGAGAGTATTGCCTATTTGAATGCAGTGATCTCCTTCTACGGGGTCTATTTCATAGGTTCTCTGTTATCGGTCGTAGAGATTCATCTCTTACCTCCCTTTTCAGATCGACGATATACTCTTATATATACCATTACCTCTGCTGATTCTCGTTTCAGTACTGGTTTGGCTATCTGCTATATGTAGATGAGTGTCCTGGGGTAAGTAAGTCTTATTTTCTGTGACACTCCTAGCTATGGTTGGGCACTTTGTTTATAAAGTTCTAAATATATGTATTCAAACATTTATTTGCCTTGACTCAGAATGTTCAACTTTCCTTATTTTTCAGACAGTCAGTTTCATATTTGGGATAATGCATTTTAATTTAACATATTTTACCTTAAAATTTGACTTTTTCCCTGTGGGCTGTTAGGCTCGCGGGGGCTGAAAATGCTTCATTTTATTGCGTCATTTTTGGCGCGGACTTTTTTGGCGCAAAAATTCTATTTCTGTTTCCGGCGTCATACGTGTCGCCGGAAGTTGCGTCATTCTTTGACGTTATTTTGCGCCAAAAATGTCGGCGTTCCGGATGTGGCGTCATTTTTGGCGCCAAAAGCATTTAGGCGCCAGATAATGTGGGCGTCTTTTTTGGCGCTAAAAAATTTGGGCGTCATTTTTGTCTCCACATTATTTAAGTCTCATTATTTATTGCTTCTGGTTGCTAGAAGCTTGTTCACTGGCATTTTTTTCCCATTCCTGAAACTGTCATTTAAGGAATTTGATCAATTTTGCTTTATATGTTGTTTTTTTCTTTTACATATTGCAAGATGTTCCACGTTGCAACTGAGTCAGAAGTTACTACAGGAAAATCACTGCACAGTGCTGGAGCTACCAAGCTAAGTCTGCTATAAACTTTTGGTATCTGTTTCTCCAGCTGTTATTTGTATTGCATGTCATGTCAAACTTATTAATGCAGATAAAATTTCCTTTAGTACTGTTACATTACCTGTTGCTGTTCCGTCAACATCTAATTTTCAGAGTGTTCCTGATAACATAAGAGATTTTTTTTTTTATTTTAAATCCATTAAGAAGGCTATGTCTGTTATTTCTCCTTCTAGTATACATAAAAGTCTTTTAAAACTTCTCTTTTTTTCAGATGAATTTTTAAATGAACATCATCATTTTGATGCTGATAAATCTTTGTATTTGTCCAAGATGGAATTTATTCGTTCTTTACTTAAAGAAGTGTTATTTGCATTAGAAATAGAGGATTCTGGTCCTCTTGATACTAAATGTAAACGTTTAAATAAGGTAGTTATTCCAGAGGTGTTTTATCTCCCTGATGCTATTTCTGAAGTAATTTCCAGGGAATGGAATAATTTGGGTAATTTATTTACTCCTTCTAGACGTTTAAGCAAATTATATCCTGTGCCATCTGACAGATTAGAGTTTTTTGGGACAAAAATCCCTAAGGTTATGGGGCTGTCTCTACTCCTGCTAATGTACTACTATTCCTATGGCAGATAGTACTTCATTTAAGGATCCTTTAGATAGGAAAATTGAATCCTTTCTAAGAAAAGCTTACTTATGTTCAGGTAATCTTCTTAGACCTGCTATATTTTTAGCGGATGTTGCTGCAGCTTCAACTTTTTGGTTAGAAGCTTTAGCGCAACAAGTAACAGATCATAATTTTATAGCATTATTATTATTCTATAACATGCTAATAATTTTATTGGTGATACCATCTTTTGATATCATTAGAGTTGATGTCAGGTATATGTCTCTAGCTATTTTAGCTAGAAAAGCTTTATGGATTAAACTTGGAATACTGACATGTCTTCTAAGTCAACTTTGCTTTCCCTTTCTTTCAGGGTAAATAATCATTTCGTTCCTTTTCTCACAACAAGGAACAAAAGCCTGATCCTTCATCCTCAGGAGCGGTATCAGTTTGGAAACTATTTCCAGTTTGGAATATATCCGAGCTTTATAGAAACCTATAGCCAGCTCCTAAGTACCTATGAAGGTGCGGCCCTTATTCCAGCTCAGCTGGTATGGGGCAGATTACGTTTTCTTCAAAGAAATTTGGATCAATTCCGTTCTTAATCTCTGGTTTCAGAAACATTGTTTCAGAAAGGTACAGAATTGGCTTCAAGTTAAGGCCTCCTGCTAAGAGATTCTTTTCTTTCCCGTGTCCCAGTTAACACAGCAAGGCTCAGCATTTCTGAAATGTGTTTCAGATCTAGAGTTGGCTGGAGTATTTATGCCAGTTCCAGTTCTGGAACAGGGGCTGGGGTTTTATTTTATCTCTTCATTGTACCAAAGAAGGTCAATTCCTTCAGACCAGTTCTGGATCTATCATTATTGAATCGTTATGTTAGGATACCAACATTCAAGATGGTTACTGTAGGACTATCCTGCCTTTTGTTTAGCAAGGGCATTATATGTCTACAATAGATTTACAGGATGTGTATCTGCATATTCCGATTCATCCAGATTACTTTTAGTGTCTGAGATTCTCTTTTTAGACAAGCATTACCAGTTTTGTGGCTCTACCGTTTGGCCTAGCCTCAGTTCCAAGAATTTTTTTCAAAGGTTCTCGGTGCCCTTCTTTCTGTATTCAGAGAATAGGGTTTTGGTATTTCCTTATTTGGACGATATCTTGGTACTTGCTCAGTCTTCTCATTTTCGTAGAATCTCATACGAATCGACTTGTGTTGTTTCTTCAAGTTCATGGTTGGAGGATCAATTTACCAATCAGTTCATTGATTCCTCAGACAAGGGTAACCTTTTTAGGTTTCTAGATAAATTCAGTGTCTATGACTCTGTCCTTGTCAGTCAAGAGAAGTTTAACATTGATATCAGCTTGTCAAAACCTTCAGTCACAATCATTCCCTTTGGTAGCCTTATGCATGGAAATGTTGGGTCTTAGGACTGCCGCATCAGATGCGATCTCCTTTGCTCGTTTTTACATGCGACCTCTTCAGCTCTGTATGCTGAACCAATGGTGCAGGGATTACTCAAAGATATCTCAATTAATATCTTTAAACCGATTTTATGACACTCTCTGACATGGTGGACAGATCACCATCGTTTAGTTCAGGGGGCTTCTTTGTTCTTCCGACCTGGACTATAATCTCAACAGATGCTAGTTTTACAGGTTGGGGAGCTGTATGGGGGTATCTGACGGCACAAGGGGTTTGGGAATCTCAGGAGGTGAGATTTCCGATCAATATTTTGGAACTCCGTGCAATTTTCAGAGCTCTTCAGTCTTGGCCTCTTCCGAAGAGAGAGTTGTTCATTTGTTTTCAGATAAGACAATGTCACATCTGTGGCATACATCAATCATCAAGGAGGGACTCACAGTCCTCTGGCTATGAAAGAAGTATCTCGAATTTTGGTTTGGGCGGAATCCAGCTCCTGTCTAATCTCTGCGGTTTATATCCCAGGTATGGACAATTGGAAAGCGGATTATCTCAGTCGCCAAACGTTGCATCCGGGCGAATGGTCTCTTCACCCAGAGGTATTTCTTCAGATTGTTCAAATGTGGGAACTTCCAGAAATAGATCTGATGGCTTCTCATCTAAACAAGAAACTTCCCAGGTATCTGTCCAGATCCCGGGATCCTCAGACGGAGGCAGTGGATGCATTTTCACTTCCTTGGAAGTATCATCCTGCCTATATCTTTCCGCCTCTAGTTCTTCTTCCAAGAGTAATCTCCAAGATTCTGAAGGAATGCTCGTTTGTTCTGCTGGTAGCTCCGGCATGGCCTCACAGGTTTTGGTATGAGGATCTTGTCCGGATGGCCTCTTGCCAACCGTGTACTCTTCCGTTAAGACCAGACCTTTTGTCTCAAGGTCCTTTTTTTCCATCAGGATCTGAAATCCTTAAATTTAAAGGTATGGAGATTGAACGCTTGATTCTTGGTCAAAGAGGTTTCTCTGACTCTGTGATTAATACTATGTTACAGGCTCGTAAATCTGTATCCAGAGAGATATATTATAGAGTCTGGAAGACTTATATTTCTTGGTGTCTTTCTCATCATTTTTCTTGGCATTCTTTTAGAATACCGAGAATATTACATTTTCTTCAGGATGGTTTAGATAAGGGTTTGTCCGCAAGTTCCTTGAAAGGTCAAATCTCTGCTCTTTCTGTTCTTTTTCAACAGAAAGATTGCTATTCTTCCTGATATTCATTGTTTTGTACAAGCTTTGGTTCGTATAAAGCCTGTCATTAAGTCAATTTCTCCTCCTTGGAGTTTGAATTTGGTTCTGGGGGCTCTTCAAGCTCCTCCATTTGAACCTATGCATTCATTGGATATTAAATTACTTTCTTGGAAAGTTTTGTTTCTTTTGGCCATCTCTTCTGCCAGAAGAGTTTCTGAATTATCTGCTCTTTCTTGTGAGTCTCCTTTTCTGATTTTTCATCAGGATAAGGCGGTGTTGCGAACTTCTTTTGAATTTTTACCTAAGTTGTGAATTCCAACAACATTAGTAGAGACATTGTGGTTCCTTCATTATGTCCTAATCCTAAGAATTCTAAGGAGAAATCGTTGCATTCTTTGGATGTTATTAGAGTTTTGAAATATTATGTTGAAGCTATTAAGTCTTTCCGAAAGACTTCTGGTTTATTTGTTATCTTTTCCGGTTTTAGAAAGGCCAGAAAACTTCTGCCATTTCTTTGGCATCTTGGTTGAAATCTTTATTTCATCTTGCCTATTTTGAGTCGGGTAAGACTCCGCCTCATAGGATTACAGCTCATTCTACTAGGTCAGTTTCTACTTCCTGGGCGTTTAGGAATGAAGCTTCGGTTGATCAGATTTGCAAAGTGGCAACTTGGTTCTCTTTGCATACCTTTACCAAATTCTACCATTTTGTTGTATTTTCTTCTTCTGAAGCAGTTTTTGGTAGAAAAGTACTTCAGGCAGCGGTTTCAGTTTGAATCTTCTGCTTATGTTTTTCATTAAACTTTATTTTGGGTGTGGATTATTTTCAGCAGGAATTGGCTGTCTTTATTTTATCCCTCCCTCTCTAGTGACTCTTGTGTGGAAAGATCCACATCTTGGGTAGTCATTATCCCATACGTCACTAGCTCATGGACTCTTGCTAATTACATGAAAGAAAACATAATTTATGTAAGAACTTACCTGATAAATTCATTTCTTTCATATTAGCAAGAGTCCATGAGGCCCGCCCTTTTTTGTGGTGGTTATGATTTTTTGTATAAAGCACAATTATTCCAATTCCTTATTTTATATGCTTTCGCACTTTTTTCTTATCACCCCACTTCTTGGCTATTCGTTAAACTGAATTGTGGGTGTGGTGAGGGGTGTATTTATAGGCATTTTAAGGTTTGGGAAACTTTGCCCCTCCTGGTAGGAATGTATATCCCATACGTCACTAGCTCATGGACTCTTGCTAATATGAAAGAAATGAATTTATCAGGTAAGTTCTTACATAAATTATGTTTTTCCTTTTATATTTTGCTAAAATACGGCGCTTTTACAGACCCGCTCTCTGCTCTCTGCTGAGCGGGTCTGTAATATTCAGTCAGCGCATCGGGCCAGCTGTATAGTCACAGCCTGGCCCGACCGCGCCATAAGACTAAGTGCAGCTCGCTCCTGTCAGGACCGAGCTGCACTTAGTCTTATGGCGCGGTCGGGCCAGGCTGTGACTATACAGCTGGCCCGATGCGCTGACTGAATATTACAGACCCGCTCAGCAGAGAGCAGAGAGCGGGTCTGTAAAAGCGCCGTATTTTAGCAAAATATAAAAGGAAAAAATGCTTTTATGGCTATAGCACCTAAATAATGTTATATAATTCTGCACTATGTGCAGAATTATATAACATTATTTTTAAGGTTTACTGTCCCTTTAAGATAGAGATTTTTATTTTGGTATTGAAGCTAACAGAAAATGTATATCTGTGTATTATTGGACCCTAGGGACTGAATGTTCACTGACTGATAAACAGAGCTCCCACAGCTTTATTGGAAGACAGTGGCACGCTTCACAATCATAAAACCACACATGTTCTTTTCTTAAAGGGACAGTCTAGTCAAAATTAATCTTTCATGAGTCAGATAGGGCATGCAATTTAAACAACTTTGCAATTTACTTTTATCATCAAATTTGCTTTGTTCTATTGGTATTCTTTGTTGAAAGATAAACTAGGTAGGCTCATATGCTAATTTCTAAGCCCTTCAAGACTGCCTCTTATCTCAGTGCATTTTGACAGTTTTTTACAGCTGGACAGCGCTAGTCCATGTGTTCCATATAGATAACATTGTGCTCACTCCAATGGAGTTATATATTTACGAGTCAGCACTGATTGGCTAAAATGCAAGTTTGTCAAATGAACTGAAATAAGAATCAGTCTGCAGAGGCAAAGTAATCACAAATGTAAAAAGTGTATTAAAGGGATACTGAACCCAAATTGTTTCTTTCATGATTCAGATAGAGCATGCAATTTTAAGTAACTTTCTAATTTACTCCTATTATCAATATTTTTTCATTCTTTTGCTATCTTTATTTAAAAAAAGAAGGCATCTAAGCAAAGGAGCCAGCCAATTTTTGGTTCAGGACCCTGGACAGCACTTGTTTATTGGTGGGTGAATGTATTCACAAATCATCAAGAACAACCCAGGTTGTTCACCAAAAAAGGGCCGGCTTTTAAACTTACATTCTTGCTTTTTAAATAAAGATACCAAGATAATGAAGAAAATTTGATAATAGGAGTAAATTAGAAAGTTGCTAAAATTGCATGCATGAATCGCAAAAAAAAAAATTATGTTCAGTGTCCCTTTAATATAACCGTGTTGGTTATGCAAAACTTGGGGAATGGGTAATAAAGGGATTATCTATCTTTATTAACAATAAACATTCTGGAGTAAACTGTCCCTTTTATACAAGAACAAAAGTTTTACAAAAAATCGAATACAGTTTAAAGTATACCAAAAGTGCAAAGCAAATTAATATAAGTAAATTAAAAAGTTGGTTAATATGGCATGCTCTATCTGAATCATGAAAGGGCCATAATAGTAAAAAAAAATGGCATGCTCTAATCCGTTAGAACATGTAATTTTAAGAATACATAGGGGTTAAACACAGTATAATTTACCTTTCGGAACTCGCAGAGCACTGCTGGTCCCGATTGGAAAATGTTTCTAATCAGCAGCATTAGTTCCACATCTGAGTCGTGCGATTAGCACTGCTAATTGGATCAGCAGCGTTTTCTCCTCTATAAAAATAGTGCTTTGCAATTCACGAGTGGTGTTTCTACTGTGTGTTTTTTAACCCCTTTGCAGGGGTTAAACATATAGTAGTGTAGTGTAAATGCTCTTACAGATTAGAACATGTAATTTTTTGACTATTTTAGCCCTTTAAATTTTGACTTTACTGTTCATTTAAAACTACGCTGTGTAAAACCCAGATGATATAGAAAGAACTGTAAATTTTGAAAAATATTTTAGCGTGCATTGTCACCACAGAAATAATTCTACTAGAGTATACAAATAAGTCCTTTAGTGAAATCATATTTTTAAAGTGTTATGACCTATTGCTCAGTATATATTGAGACAAGGTTCTCACAAGAACCTGCTCGCCTTATTTAACAAGCAGCTTTCCTAACCTCTTCGTCCACCTCTAAGGTGGCAAAATTCAATCTCCGCGGTCTAGTCCGACCGAGGAGATTAACAGCTCCTGCCCGTGCGTGATTGACTGTGCTCGGGCAGGGGGCGAGATTACACGCGAGCGCAAAATTGCGCTTGTGTGCAATGGTGACTATCTGCGGGTAAATTCACCCCGCCACAGGCAAGCTGAGGCATACAGGGGCGCGTATATGCGCCCCTGTCCCCCTCAGCTTTGATAAATCGAGCCCTAAAATGATAATTTCCAATCTACCTTTTCACTAGTAAATATTTGTGTTAAAAAATGAATTCCTTATTTTTAGCACTTTTAAATAAACATATCAAAATTTGCAAAGTAAGCAATTTAAATATGTTTTATTTTAGATTTCATAATTTTATAAAGATAATATTGATTTATTGCGTGTTTGACACATATAATTTAATTTGCATTATCATATTATCTGATTTTAGTAAATAATGGCTAGATTACGAGTTGTACGTTAAGGTTTTAACACTGAAAAAATGGCCATTTTAGAGTAAAAACAGTAACGCAGCCATTATGAGTCGTATCGCTATAGCTATACCGCAAGCATTGTTGCCTGTAACGCAACGTCAATCCCGCACTAAAAAAAAATTACTTTTTACACGGGATTTCCATAGCGCCAGTATTGCAGGTTGTGCGGTTAGGCTAAAATGCTTGCGTTACAGCCTATACCGACACGATCCGTTCCGCCATCTGAGACCAGTAGTTATGAGGTTTTTTTTTTGTTTTTTTTTTGTTTAAACAAGTTTTATTGACATTTTGGGAAATAACATAGACAAATATTGAACAACAAAAACCAGTGAATGCTTTTCAGTTACATTAAGTCATTATAACATCTTATTGACCATTTCTTTCCCTTTTTTTGAAGGAAAATAAAAATAAAAATTAAAATAAATGTTATGAGCGAGAGGGAGAGAGATGGTCTGAGGAAGGATATAGAGAGGGTTAGGGCAGGTAGTAATAGGGATTAGTAGAAAGGTATATAACGAAAGGAAGGATATATAGGAGGCGAGAGGGAAAGAGGAGGTCTGAGGAAGGATATGGAGAGGGTTAGGGTGGGTAGCAATAGGGATTAGTAGGAAGGTATATAGCAAAAATAAGGATATACAAGGATACATTATAGCATGGTATAATACAATACAATATAATTCCCTTGCACTTGCCTTTTTTAGGTTTAGCATAGACAAATAAATAGACAACATAAATCAGTGAATGTTTTCCAGCTACATTGAGTCTCTGCCGTATCTTAAAGCAAGAGGGATGGGGGAAATCAGTGGGGGAATATGAAAGGGGTTCAGGCAGGTGACGGTGGGGGATAGGGGGAAGGTAATAAATATAAAGATATGTAGAGATATATTATAGTATAATATAATATAATGTAATGTAATTCAATGTAATTCCCTTGCATTTAATCCTTACAAAGAGAAAAGCATATACTTCGAATGATTATAGAGCCTATTGTGTATAGCAGTGAAGAAGGGTCATCCTTGTAGATTCATGGTGTTCTTTGTTCCCATAAGAAAATTACGTCTAATATAAAATCTCTCTTTCCTACAAAACAATAATGTCTCTTCTCTAGAGCTAGTATATGTGTGACTTCTGTCACCCAATGACCATAAGTTGGGGGAAGAGCCTGTTTCCAATACCGAGGGACAATACGTCTGGCACATGTTAGCATCAGCTGAAGGAGTTTCCTACGGTAAACACATTCCAATTTGGGGATTTGATTTAGTAAGATCATAGTTGCCGAAAGGGATATCTGTGTGTTCAATATAAGATTGATGCAACACTCAATTTGAGCCCAATAAGTGGACAATTTGTTACAGGACCACCATATGTGGGAAAGTGTGCCCACTTCACCACATCGCCTCCAGCAGCTCGAGTTAGCTCCTGGATATATTTCATTCAATTTTTGAGGTGTGAGATACCATCGTGAGATAATCTTATAGTTAAGTTCAGTTAGGGTGAGTGAAGAGGAAGAGGAGTGGACTGCGTTAAAACATTGTAGCCAGGTATCTTTTGGGAGCTGAACCCGAAGCTCAGTTTCCCACTTGGTGGTGTAAGAAGGTAGTTTGACTGTATGTATAGCTCTTAAGAGTTTATGTGTGAGAGAGAGATGGGATTTTTGAATGTATTTTGTATTGCATAGCTTCTCGAATGGGGTAAGCGGACGGAGGCAGTCATTTTTATGAGGGTTATCCATAATTGCTTGTCGAATTTGGAAATAGGGAAACCAACAGTGGAAAGGAGAACCTATTGAATCTCTTAAAACAATTCTATCCCTTATTTGGGAGTTTTCTGTGAGTAAAAATATAGGCATATTTTTCAGGGAAGTATCTTCTGGTTCAAATTTAAACTGGTGTTGGGATAAAAAAGGGTGTTGTTTAACAGTGGGGTCATTGGGGAGATTGGGGTAGAGAGAGTGTTTGAGTTCCGAATGAGAGAGTCCCATATGGTTAATGTAGTTCTTATACATTCATTAGCCTTAGTTACAGGGGGTCTGGATGATTTAGGAAGCCAATATAGATCTCGCATTCCGCTTAGGCCGAGGGAGGCTGCTTCCATTTGGATCCATATTTTGGAGGTGGGGTTATGAGACCATGAGACTATTCGTGTTAAATGTGTCGCTTTGTGGTACTGCGTTAAGTTTGGGACATTTAGGCCACCTTCCTCCTTACTTAAATACATGGAATTCCGCGATACTCTTGGTTTTTTGTAAGCCCAAATAAAAGAATCTAGCATCTTTTGTTGTGTGCGAAGGTAGTGTCTCGGTAATGATATCGGTAGAGCCTGGAATATGTATAAATATTTAGGGAGTATCATCATCTTTATTGTGTTTATGCGGCCTATCCAGGAAAGTTGTCCTTGCTTATGCCATGCATGTAATAGGGAGAAGACATGAGTTTGAAGTGTTGTATAGTTCTCTTGGAATAAATTCTTAGGGTTCTTTGGTATATTTAGTCCTAGATATCTAAGGGTATTTACGACAGGGAAGGGAGTTTTATGTAAAATATAGTCCATTTCTATTGGGTTCATGTGGATGGGAATAATGCTTGATTTATTCATGTTAATTGAGTAGTTGGAAAATTGTTTATAACTCTCCAGATCTCGTATCAGGGCTGGTATGGAAGTTATTGGTGCCTGCAGAGTGAAGATAATGTCGTCTGCAAACAGGAGACATGTTTGTTGAATGTTGCCTACCTTAATCCCCGAAATATTTGGATTGTTTCTAATTTGAATAGCTAAAATTTCTACCGTGAGAGCGAATAGGAGAGGGGATAACGGACACCCCTGCCTGGTGCCATTAGAGATAGGGAAAGATTGTGATATTATGTCATTAACCTTAATAGTGGCTCGAGGGTTATGATATAGGGCTTGTATTCTGGACAAGAATACGTCTGAGAGACCAAATTTCGACAGGGTCAACCACATAAAATGCCAATCGACCCCGTCGAAGGCCTTCTCAGCGTCTGTAGAAAGCAACACCAGGGGGCTTGCTTGTTCGTGTGAGGTAAATAATGTATGCAGGAGTCTGGTGGTATTATCCTTTGCTTCACGGCCACTAACAAATCCCACCTGGTCTGGGTGGATGACCTTCGGCAGGACAAGGGCAAGACGATTAGCCAAGATCTTGGCATATATTTTAATATCTACATTTAAAAGAGAAATCGGTCTATAATTACCAACAAGATCTCTGGGTTTATCTGGTTTCGGAATCACTGTTATCACAGCATTTAAAAGCGATTGGGGGAACGTAAGACCCTGGTCTATGGAGAGAAATAGCTCTTGTAAATGTGGGGCAAGATTACCTACTAATAACTGATAAAATTTGGTTGTAAGGCCATCTGGGCCTGGTGATTTTCCATTGGACATGGATTTAACCGTGTTGACCACTTCTTGTAAAGAAATGGGGGAATCTAGCATAGACACATCTTCTTCAGGGATAGAGGGAACGTCTATAGAATCTAAATATGCTTGTAGTTTGTCTCTGTTCCCCTGCTCGTTTGTGTCGTTTATGTTATATAGTGAAGTATAATATGTGACAAAGCTATCAGCTATATCTTCGTTTTTAGTGCATATTACTCCTGTGCTTTGTTTGATGGATTGAATATAGGAGGAGAGTCTCCTTTTTTTAAGAATCTGGCTAACATTTTTCCGGCTTTGTTTGATTCAGCAAAGAATTTAGCTTTTGTTGTCAGGGCGCGCATATGTGCATTTTCTATCAGAAATTTATTAAGGCTTTCCCTAGCTTCCGTTACTGCGGACAATTTTTGTGGGGATTTTGGGTCTTTTTTATGTATATGTTCACTCTTCTTTAGAGAGTTAGACAAAGTATCGAATTGAGCAGATCTCTGCTTTTTAAGTTTCGCTGTTAGCTGTATGATAACTCCCCTAATATAACACTTGTAAGATTCCCAATTGTTTGCGGTGTTTGTGTCTGCAGAGATATTAAATACAAAGTATTCGTCTGTATATTTGATGAGTTGGTCTATGATTTCATTGTCTGTAAGGATATACTCGTTTAATCTCCAGTGTAGACTGTCTCTGGGTTTACTCGTCCATTTAAAGGTAGATTTGACTAGACTATGGTCTGACCATGTAGTGTGTGAAATTTTTGAATCAACCAAATTCGTCAAAAAGGCTTGGTCACAGAATATGTAATCGAGTCTGGTATAAGATTTTTGCGGGTGAGAGAAAAATGTGTAATCTCTAATAGAGGGGTGTACCGTTCTCCAGGTATCAAATAATTTAAGTGTTTGGAGAGATGCATTGTTATTCCTAATCTGTGAATTTCTTAGATAGGAGTGACCTGTAGAAGTGTCTAGTGAAGGGTCCGAAGGGTAATTAAAATCCCCACTTAGTATGATTGGGCCCTTGGCAATGTCTAGCAGTTTGTTAATAACTTTTCGAAAAAAAAAACAAGGAGTGGGTCTGATGGGGGCGTATATGTTTGCAAGAGTGATAGGCTTACCATAATAAAGTGCTACCAGTATTAGAATTCTACCTTCATGGTCATTGAATTGTTGTAATAGGTCAAAGGAGGTATTGCGTCTAAATAAAGTGCAGACACCGTTATGCCTGGTCAGGCCTGAGCAGTAGTAGTGTTTATCATAATATTTGGACGAGAGTGTGGGCTCATGGTTTCTCTTAAAATGTGTTTCTTGAATCATAATGATATCAAGATTTCTTTTGTAAAAGTCATGAAGTGCTATTGAACGTTTTTCAGCTGATAGGAATCCCTTCACATTTTGGGTGGCTATAGATAATGATCCTTCATATAGATGGGTAGGCATTGCAAAGGATATATGTGTATATGTCTTCTAAAATAAAGGAACCAGAGGTTTGTGCAAGGGAACCAATGCGTGAATATGAAATGGAAAGTGTATGGCTAAGAGCCTAATAAGGTGGTAGAGAATAGGGATTAGAGAAACTGGTGGAGGCTTCTGGGCAAGCTGGGCAAATGCCCACTAGTGCATTGTGATGAGTGTGTAGGAGGCACATGAGATGGAAAGAGGACGGGGGGGGGAGGGGGGGGAGAGGGGATAAGGGGTATGTTATGCATATACAATCATATTTGTTCAGATCTAAGCAAAACTTTCTATATAACAGATATCTTTATAGTAGCATCATGGAAAATAGAGAAATTTCTGTAGTACAGAACATTCTTACAGTTTTATATCAACATATGGGGACTAAGGTGTCTTAATTTGCTTCTGCAGTGTATCCCTCCCAATCATAACCTCAGGGGGATTAGTGAGTCCAATGAATAACTCTGTATTATTGTTATCTGAGGGAAGCTTTTGTTTCACAAAACAGAATTTGCAGTTAATGGATAGGTTATTGTCTAATTGGCCTCTGGGGATTAAGACATTTAAGGGGCTATTATCAATAATTGAGGAATATTAGTAAGTGAGATAGAAAATAAACGGGGCCTTTATATTAAGTCGTGATTGAGTCTATTTCTATCTCAACAGTTAACAGCTAGCTCAGGGGGTCATTCAAAAACTCAATCAGAAATTATTATATCGTATGACTGAATATAGACATGACTATTATCACAAAATTACGCAGATATATAGGTGCAAAACGGGTGGGCTATTAATAACAAAAAAACTGAACACATCGAAACATGATGAACATCTAGGAGCGTTTTCCTCTGAACTTAAATGAGGAATCCATTAAACACACACAGTATAGTGTAATAGAAATTGGAGGGTGACTGGAAACAGTTCCCTTTAAACCTGGGGTAAAGAGAGAAAAAGTCTACAAACATGTGTTGCATAATCAGCATTGACAATAACACATAGTTACGTGACTCCTTCAAGGTGGTTGAGTCTCAACATCCGCATTACTGGTTTGTCGTCGCTTGTTTAGAGGGGTTGTAGTGTCCATCCAGGGTCTTCTTTGCGATTTAGAGGTTTCCTGTTTGCTTGATGTAGAAGATTGCACAGTTGAGGTTTGGGGGTCAGGTAACGGTATCCCCAACTGCTGGCAGAATTGCTCTGCATCCGGTGGGTAAGAGCATTCAAATTTTTTCCCATTTCTAACAGCAATAACTGAAGTTGGGAATCCCCATCTGTACTGGATCTTCAAAGCACGTAGATGGGAGGTTAAAAAGGAAAGATCTCTTCTCTTTTGGAGTGTTCTTGCTGATAAGTCTTGGAATATCTGTATTCGGTGACCTTGGAACTGGATAGAAGACTGTTTCCTTGCATAGTTGTAGATAGTCTCTCTATGTTGAAAGTTTTGAAAATGCACAATGATGTCCCGAGGAGGTAAATTATCTGATGGCTTAGGACGTAGGGCTCTATGTGCTCTGTCCAATGTGATGTCCGATAGAGTGCCAGAGTTGCTCTTTATCAGATCTGCAAAAAAGGACTGTAAATAATCTTGGATCTCATTGTTTTGTATGGTCTCAGGAATTCCTCTGAAGCGTAGATTGCTCCTTCTGGAGCGATTTTCTAAATCATCTAATTTATCCTCTAGGTCTGTCATACGATGGTGGTGTTGAAAGGCCTTAGAGGACAGGTTTGCAATCTTTTGAGATGATATGTATTCATGCTCTTCTAAAGTATCAACTCTATAGCACAAGTCTGAAATGTCCTTCTTCAATCAGAGCTTCCATAGCGCCATAAGTGATAATATCATCTTTTCCAACATTTATAGTTGTAGGCTGTAGGTCTGATGCGGCATCTGCAGCTTCACAAGAGCTTTCATCATGTGAGCTTAGTGTGGTATCTGGATCTTTGTTGCCTTTTTGCTTTTCAGCTTGTTTGAAAAAAGAGTTCATGGCTCCTTGAGTTGTTAAAGGCAGTTTTTGAGATTTGTCACTTCTGGTTAATTTTCTCTGCGACATCATGGAGGTGTTTTGTAAGTTAGAGCAGGTGATCAATTGTGTTTATTGTATAGTAAGGTTGAGTCTAATTAAATAGGAAAACCACTCCCTGGGGTTTCTGCCCTCACAGAGCGATCTCGGGAAAGGGTAGTGGATTTGACCCACTGCTACTAAGAACAGTGGGAAGAGGGATAGGAGGGTGTTCTTCTCAGCTGACTGCTCAGTTATAGACGTGAATATCTGGTGTCCAACCACAGAGAGAATAAAAAATCACTGCAGCATAAGGATTTTCACTTTTGTCTATTGGGAGATAGAGTTCATCAGACGTGTGTAAAGATAAGGCAGGATGTCAATATGTACTTTGGTATACAGTTCAGTTCAGTTCGCTGCTGCGACTTACATCTCATATATAGATATATGTCAGGCCAGAGAAACGATGTAAATTGAGCGCTTCAGCCTAAATGCAGCATTTCAGATCATGAGCAGAGATTTAATATGTCATAAAAATACATGTGTACACTAGCAGCAAAAAATGTCCCCTTTGCTTCATTGCTAAATTTCAGCCCAGTATCATGTGGATAGGGTGGATCCTAAAACACTGCGTATTCCATAATTTTAGCTAGTAAACTTAACCGCAACCAGTTGGAGCATTATCGTCTCTTACATAAAACTATATGCTTCACCTGTGTCCGTTGTGTTAGGCGATCCGGATCAGTATGTGGATCTGTTTGAGTGGAGGTCTATGTTACCGCTTGTCTGTGACGCAGAGCTTAAAGACCTCGTGGCGCGGCTGTGAACGGCTCAGATGATGTCCGTAATAGCATACGGAACTGGACCAAAATTGCAGCAAATGTACTTTATAAGTTCCGATACTCAGTTTGAGGTTTTATGTCTCTGTGCCTCGATGTTATCCGCAATTATGAGCTAACTTGCCCAGCCTGCATGAAGAGCTTCAGTTACATGGGGCCATCTTAGTTAGCCGCTCGCTCCGCCTCCCAGTAGTTATGAGTTTTGTGTAACAAAAATGTTTCCCAAAACTCATAACTAAAGTGTTACAAAGTGCACTACCACCCATAAACTACCTATTAACCCTTAAACCGAGGCCCTCCCTCATCGCAAACACTATTTAAAATGTATTAACCCCTAATCTGCCGACCACCCACATCCCCGCCATTATAATAAAGTTATTAACCCCTATTATTTTTATAGGGCTATTAGATTAGGTGAAATTGTTTTTATTTTTGATCATTTCGTTTGTTATTTTTTGTAATTTTAGACTTGAATTTTTTTATTAGTGTTAGTTTTTTTTTAATGTGTAATTTAGTTTTTTTAATTGGTAGTTATTTTAATTTTAGTATAATAGTTTAGTATAATAGTTATGTTAGGTTAATTGTTAGTTTAAACTTAGTTTTTTTTATTTCACAGGTAAATTTTTATTTATTTTAAGATAGGGATATTGTAATTTTAATATAAAGTTAGAGGGTTGTTATGTTTTGGGGTAAATAGTTTAATTTAGTGTTTTACAATGTGGGGGGCTGGCGGTTTAGGGGTTAATAGGTTTATTTAGTGGCGGTGATGTGGGAGGCCAGAGTTTTAGGGGTTAATAGATTTAGTTAGTGGTTGCGATGTCGGGGAGCGGCGGAATAGGGGTTAATAACTTTTATTAGTGGCGGCGATGTCGGGAGCGGCAGATTAGGGGTTATTAACTTTATTTAAGTGTTGGTGATGTCGAGGGCAGCAGATTAGGGGTGTTTCGACTTGGGGTTTAGGTTAGGGTGTTAGGTTTAAACTTAACTTTTTTTTCCCCCATAGACATCAATAGGGTTGCGTTACGACGATCGCCATTCCGCGCTTCAGGTGTTAGGTTTTTTCCTAACACCTCCCCATTGATGTCTATGGGGAAAGCGTGCACAAGCACGTATTCTCAGCCCTTGGATTTTGTGCGTTAAGGAGCTTATCGCCACCATATCGCACACACAAGGAGGCTTTTCTTCATAAATGGAAAGAGTCCACAGCTGCATTCATTACTTTTGGGAAATAAGAACCTGGCCACCAGGAGGAGGCAAAGACACCTCAGCCAACCAAAGGCTTACATACTCCTCCCACTTCCCTCATCCCTCAGTCATTTTTTGCCTTTTGTCACAGGAGGTTGGCAGAGAAGTGTCAGAAGTTTGTTTTCATCTCTTATGGAGGGTAGTATCTTCAACATGGGACGGGAGTTTTAAGTAGTCATTTCAGTCTCTCAGTGAGGGCTTGGATGAAAATTAGAGTCCGGAGATGCAGAATGAGTCTTTCTGCGAAACCATCCCGACTCATTTTAACAACTCCACAAGCAATCAGCGTTGTTGAACTTCTCTTCGCTGCCTGCTTTCTTCTCTCAAGTCCATGGCGGAGGCGAGGCTACTATCCATCACACTTGAAGGGCCGTGTTCCTGTTCCACGGCATAGATTCCGGTAGGATCGTTTCATGTTACTTCTTCATGATTGGACAGAAACTCATTTGTTCCTGCGAACTCACATGAAAAATACAGGGTCTCAGTGGGACTCCTTTAGTATCTTGGAATCAAGAGTTAATATCTCCTGAGGGGGATTATTGAACAGGGGTTTTTTAATCATGTTTGTTATGTAATTCAATCTGATTATTTGTAGTGTTAACTTGTGGCTTTTTAAATCTTAACAGCCTTTCAAAGTGACGCGACTTTACGGTTGGGCACGCTTTTTCTCCAACATTGGTGTGTCCGGTCCACGGCGTCATCCATAACTTGTGGGAATATTCTCCTCCCCAACAGGAAATGGCAAAGAGCACAGCAAAAGCTGTCCATATAGTCCCTCCCAGGCTCCGCCCCCCCAGTCATTCTCTTTGCCGCTCTGAACAGGGGAGTGGGAAAACCAAGGGAAATGTGGCGTAGTGGTTATCTCAACCGCACCTAAAGCAGGAGGTTGTGGGTTTGAACCCAGGTAAAAGCTCCTGTTTTCTCTTGAGTTTCTGGTGACAGCTAGCATTCCTAAGCAGTAGTTTGTTAAATCCGGGGGAGTGGGAACTCCACCCGGAGGTGTTTGCCCAGTTGACCCAATTATGGGGCATTCCAGACATGGATCTGATGGCGTCTCGTCAGAACTTCAAGGTTCCTTGCTACGGGTCCAGATCCAGGGATCCCAAGGCGACTCTAGTGGATGCATTGGTGGCGCCTTGGGCCTTCAACCTAGCTTATGCGTTTCCACCGTTCCCTCTCATTCCCAGGCTGGTAGCCAGGATCAAACAGGAGAAGGCCTCAGTGATTTGAGACAGGATCTTCTAATACAAGGTCCATTCGAACATCCAAATCTAGTTTCTCTCCAGCTGACTGCTTGGAAATTGAACGCTTGATTTGATCTAAGCGTGGGTTTTCGGATTCTGTGATAGATACTCTGGTACAAGCCAGAAAACCTGTGACTAGAAAGATTTACCATAAAATATGGAAAAGATTAAAATTCCTAGGATCCTTTCCTTTCTCCAAGAAGGTTTGGATAAGGGATTGTCAGCGAGTTCTCTAAAGGGACAGATTTCTGCTTTATCTGTCTTGTTACACAAACGACTGGCAGCTGTGCCAGATGTTCAAGCTTTTGTTCAGGCTTTGGTCAGGATCAAGCCTGTTTACAGACCTTTGACTCCTCCCTGGAGTCTAAATTTAGTTCTTTCAGTTCTTCAAGGGGTTCCGTTTGAACCCTTACATTCCATAGATATCAAGTTGTTATCTTGGAAAGTTCTGTTTTTGGTTGCTATTTCTTCTGCTAGAAGAGTTTCTGAATTATCTGCTCTGCAGTGTAACCCGCCCTATCTGGTGTTCTATTCAGATAAGGTTGTTTTGTGTACTAAACCTGGTTTCCTTCCAAAAGTTGTTTCCAACAAGAATATTAACCAGGAAATAGTTGTGCCTTCTTTGTGCCCGAATCCAGTTTCAAAGAAGGAACGTTTGTTACACAACTTAGACGTAGTCCGTGCTTTAAAGTTCTATTTAGAAGCAACAAAGGATTTCAGACAAACGTCTTCTCTGTTTGTCGTTTATTCTGGCAAGAGGAGAGGTCAAAAAGCTACTGCTACCTCTCTTTCCTTTTGGCTGAAAAGCATCATCCGATTGGCTTACGAGACTGCCAGAAGGCAGCCTCCCGAACGAATCACAGCTCACTCTACTAGGGCTGTGGCTTCCACTTGGGCCTTCAAGAACGAGGCTTCTGTTGATCAGATATGTAAGGCAGGGACTTGGTCTTCTCTGCACACTTTTGCCAAATTCTACAAATTTGATACTTTTGCTTCTTCGGAGGCTATTTTTGGGAGAAAGGTTTTGCAAGCCGTGGTGCCTTCTGTTTAGGTAACCTGATTTGCTCCCTCCCTTCATCCGTGTCCTAAGGCTTTGGTATTGGTTCCCACAAGTTATGGATGACGCCGTGGACCGGACACACCAATGTTGGAGAAAACAGAATTTATGCTTACCTGATAAATTACTTTCCCCAATGGTGTGTCCGGTCCACGGCCCGCCCTGGTTTTTTAATCAGGTTTGATAAATTTCTTTCTTTAACTACAGTCACCACGGCACCCTATAGTTTCTCCTTTTTTTCTCCTGTCCGTCGGTCGAATGACTAGGGGGCGGAGCCTGGGAGGGACTATATGGACAGCTTTGTCTGTGCTCTTTGCCATTTCCTGTTGGGGAGGAGAATATTCCCACAAGTTATGGATGACGCCGTGGACCGGACACACCAATGTTGGAGAAAGTAATTTATCAGGTAAGCATAAATTCTGTTTTTTGTACTGTATGGTTCACCTTGTGACCGAGCGTGTTTACGTTCTGGTCTCCCATTTCCGCATTGCTGACTGTGTGGCGACGGAGAATTCTAGTCTGGTTAATAGGAGGTGGTGAGTGCCCCAGCCATTGTGGGTGTCGGGTACCGTTTAAATTGTTTTATATATAGTCCATTTTTTTGTATCCTTTATCCAGTTATGGAGGATGCTGACGTTGAGATTGTTCAACTCTTTGATTCAGATTCTTCGTCCTGTGACAAATGCAAATTGGCCCCATTAACTCAGTCATGTTCTTTAGGCCGTCCTAGAGCGCCTTGTTCCTCGGGCTCGGGGATTTAAGGGACTGCTGAGGCATCCGCCTCGGGGGGCCCTGTCCTCCAGTAGGCGAGTTTCCTACCGCTCCCTACTACTACTACACATGCGGGTAACCCAGGTTATGTTTTTTCCTCCTCGGAGGGTGGATTGTTCCCTCCGGAGGTTGTGGCACATTTTCGCTTTTACATTCTTTTGGAGCTTGCTCGTCTACAAAGTCCAGATGTTTATTTGCGATTGTGCTCGTTCCTGATTGCCCCAGGTCTCTCTGCCACAGGAGGGCATGTGCAGTTCCCTGCGGGTGTAACTGTTCCTGATTGTTGTGCCTTTTGTTACAGACGGGCTCGCCTTCGTGTTCTACCCGTTTTTGAGCTTTTGGGGACCCTATCCTTCTTGGCTATGGGACTCATCAGTCTCCTCCTTCGAATGGTTCACCTTGTTAGACATGGGGGGGGTGGCGTTATCTACTTTAAGTCTTGTTATCAAGATCCTTCCCAGTTTTGTTGGAGGAACAGGGTTTCCGTTAGGCTGGTCCTGCGGATCTACTGTCCTTCTTGGGTGTTAACCCTCGGGTTGCCTGTCATTTTATTTTATCTGGTTAGGATGAATTTTCTTTTTCATACTATGTTTCCTGCGGGAAGTTTCTCTGGGATCGATACTCACTGTTTGCTTCTACACGTTAGTCCCATGTTTGTCTGTTTTTTTCTTCCTCCCTCCCTGAGGGCAGATTTAGCCAGCTTGGCAGTTATGACCCTGGTTGCAGGCTGGTCCTGCTTGGGTTCAGATCTTCTGTCTTGCGGCTTATTCAGACATGTGGCGCCTATTATACCTTGCTGGTCAGGTTGGGGTGCCGAGTGCTCTCAATATTATTTATGTTTCTTGTTATTTGTTTTACAAGTTTCAGCTAAGCATTCTCAAGAGGACTTGCGGGTCTGTGCGACTCTCGGGATTGTTTCAGTCCTTAAATAGCCGTCTCTCTGGTGACTGGGTCAGTGAATTTTGCTGTGTCACTCTCTGTTACTTCCGATACCCTCTCACTTTCCCACATGGTGGGAAGGTGAGAGGGTTTAGCGCCTCTTTTGCACCGGTTGGGGCGGTGTTGCCTTTAGGAAGCCCTGGGAATTGTGCTTTTTGGACTTGTCCCTCTAGTGGTTCTCTTCTTCATTGAGACCTTCTTGGACTTTGTCCGTTTCTCCTTGTGGATTGGGTCACCTTCAGGGGACTTGGATTCCCTTCGGGGGTTGGTTGTTCCTTTTCGGGACATTAGACAGTGAGGTCTTTTTGGGCTCCGGTTAGGGGTCCTTCCCCGGTGTTGGGAATGCTCTGCATCTCCTTCTTGGGATCGAAGAGGCCCTAGTGGTTTTCCACTCATATGGTTCAGGTATTGCCATCCAGGTGGCATGCAAACCCACATTTTACTGTCCTCTGTCTTCAAATCTGAGGTGATGTGGAGGCTTGCTGTTTCTCTGTTCTTGTGACTTGTCCTCGCTGTTCCCCTTTTGTCTGAAGCTCGTGGCTAGCTGGACAGCTAGCTCAGCATACTAACGCTCTGTGGCTACTCTGTACTGAAGCAAACCAAGGGTTGCTAGTTTGATCCCCGGCGAGGTATACTCAGCCTTTCTTCCTTTCGAGGTGGATAAAATGTGCAGCGCCTTATGTCCCTTAAAGGGGATTAGCCGCGCTTTTCAAGCACAATCATGTTAATGTTGCTTGGATGCCTGTTAGCTCTAGTGTCCTTTTATGGCCTTGGAGGCCTTGGCTCTTTGGAGTGTTGGACTCCTGCAAGGGGTGGTCTCTTCCCTTTGGGTCGGGACTTGCAAGGGCTTCTTGCTCTTGTTATCCGGGTTATTCTCTATTTTTCCCTGTGAGGTCTGATTTTTTGATATCAGACGAGGGATTTATGTTCCTGGAAGATTTTAATCTAAACATTTGTGGGGCCCGGACTTCTTGTCCTGATTTTCCAGTTGTCGAGCGTCTTACTCTGCATTTTCTCTTTGTGGATCCCGCTGTGGGATGTTACCGGACCTTAGGATCCTAGGACTGGCCTGGAGGTTCTAGTTTCCGGGGTAGTTGAACTAATTTATTTAAACTATATAAGATAAATTTGTTTGCAAATGAAGCTCATTTTCTTGTATAACTCTTTTTTAACATGATAAGCGTAAGAGCTATTTCAGCATAAATACCATAGGAGATAAATATTTGAGGGATAATTGGTAGTAGAAGGTAGTAGAATGGGGTTCAATTTTTGAAAGTAGTAATGATGGTAAGCGCTTTAACTAATCATGTGTTTTTAACATTGAAAAATTGGTGTTCGAGGTGTTTGTATATGTGTCTATGACTAAGGCTGAGTAGTTGAAACACGTAAGACAGTTACACATTGTATATTTGTTATATTTTTAGTTTTTTACTTAATACAATTATTGACAGGTCTTAAAGCTTGCTGGTATTTTAGTGATTCTTGGGTACGTTTTAAATTTGGTACCTGGTTAAGGATTTAGCATAATTAAAATAGTATGTAAATTGGGCAAAGCTAGTCATTTTAGTAAAATTCTTCAAGAAAATAACAGTGTTTATTAAGGTTCATAATCTTAATTTCTAAGTTTCATTACCTCTTTGTTAATGTTGACAGATTATTCTCCCCCATGAGTGTAATTTAAAATCTGGTATAGATTCTGTGCTTGATCAATGGAAGATTATGGGGCCCATTAATCATGTATAAAAAGTAGAAGCAGATGTATGTGAGAATGTCTGCATCACTTTGAGCCCTCCTTATTAGTGTCCAATGCGAAAATGTATAAAAATTAGGGCAGGATATCTGCGTCAAATTAGGCATCATGGTTGACAAGGATTGATAAATTAGAAGCCAGACTAGATACCGCAATGTTCAATTCTGCTACCAGCAAAATGTAATTTCCTTCTTAATATGAGGAGAGTCCATGGCTTCATTCATTACTTGTGGGAATACAGATCCTGGCCACCAGGAGGAGGAAAAGACACCCCAGCCAAAGGCTTAAATACCTCCCCCACTTCCCTCATATCCCAGTCATTCTTTGCCTTTCGTCACAGGAGGTTGGCAGAGAAGTGTCAAAAGATACAGAGTAGTTCTTTATGGAGGGTAGTACCCTTCGGAATAGGACTGGAGTTTTAAGTAGTCTTGTCAGCCTCTCAGTTAGAGCATTGACGAATGTTAGGGTCTGGAGATGCAGGGAAAGTCTTTCTGCGAACCCATCCAGACTCGTATTAACAGCTCCTAAGCAATCAGTGTTGATAAGTATTACTGCCTGCTTCTATCACTCAAGTCCATGTCAGGAGCAATGCTACAAGACTGTCAAATTTGAGAGGCTGTGTGCCTGTTCCACGGCAGAGATTCCGGTAAGA
Organism: Bombina bombina; assembly: GCF_027579735.1. Classification (NCBI taxonomy): domain Eukaryota; kingdom Metazoa; phylum Chordata; class Amphibia; order Anura; family Bombinatoridae; genus Bombina; species Bombina bombina. The sequence goes on from NC_069503.1 coordinate 563,796,560, forward strand.
TCGTTTCATTTTTATACACATATGATAACGCAAGAAGACAGGGTCACAGTGTGACTCCTTTTATCTGTATGGAATCAAGGGTTAATATCTCCGGAAGGGGATTATTGAACAGGGGGGATTTATCACATAATTTACTTTATTATGTTTTTTGCTGCGACATGTGTGAGATGAGGCTCAGGCAGATGTTGGAACGTACAAGTTTTTACTTTAGTTTTTGGTTAGCTGCGCAGTCTGTTAGGTTTGTTGCACTTTTTCCTGTAGCAGGGGCGGTCCTGCATGGCGCACCACGTTACCGGGTGTGGTCACACTGATTTTCTATTTTCCAGACCGTGCAGTTTACCGGAGACAAAGCGGTTTCTCTGTGGGGCCTGGGTCATAGGAGGTAGAGCTGCGCATCTTCACCTGTCTCACGATTCGATTCGATTACAATTATCATCGTAACGATTCTATACGATTCGATTCTACGATGCATCACGATTACTGCACTATTTTTGCCCATTTTTTAAATTTTTCAGAAAAAAAAATTCAAGCAGTCAAAATATTGAAATAAACTCTTTTTTTATTTTATTAGCTCAAAAAAGGACACTCTTCCTGTGGCAAAGTCTGAACACAGCAGACAACAACAGTTATAGAACAGTAAATACTAAATGGCAATTGTTGTATTGGTTTGGAAACAATATTATGGCATCAAACTGTAGTTACAGAGTACGTAGTGTAAAAAGTGCAGTGCTCGCACTCGCAGTACTTCTTCAATAAAAGAAAATATTTAAATGTATATTTTATATATAGTAAGTAAGTACACTATACACTTGTAAAGAAACATGAACAACAAATAAATGTCTAACCTATCTATGTTGGTTTTAATTTAATGTCTTTCTTTACTTACTTAGTAATAATAATATAATAATAGACATTAAATTAAAACCAAAATAGATAGGTTAAGCTTAAGTTACCACCATAATACCTTATTTGTGTGAAAATTGTCCTCCTCAGAAAACAAAACATAAATACCTTATATACGGTACAAAATTACAGGTGCACTCCACTGTGCCTTCATGACTGTCAATTTGTGGCAAACAAACATCACGTGAATCTGGAACACAACACACAGCACAGAGTGTGCACACAACACACACATGTGATTGTGACATATACAATTAGTTTACACAGTTACAGACTTACAGTAGTACTAGAGAGACATTTAAAACAAGTAGCATTGAACTGAACTACTATAACTACAGTTTCTTCTTGATGATTATATTATCTTTATGGGATCACAAATATAATTAGTTAGTTATTAGTTACTGTTAAAGCAGTACTACACACAACTGAACAGTGACTGAGTCTGTCACTGAACAGTACACAGCAAGTCACAGTCACACACAAACAAACAATACATAAAAAAGCACACAGACATCAAGGAGTAAATCATGGTGAAGAAAGGGTGGCACGCCACTCACCTGAGGTGTGTGTGCTTTATTTTTGTATTGTGCTGTTGTGTGTGTGTGTGCTGTACTGTCTGTAGTGTACAGTATATTTGTGATCCAATAAAGATTTACTCAAGGCTTTTCCTTCCCCTAATATAATATAGTGGTTTGGCTTCAGTCTCACTCTCTGCAGTGCACACTCATAGACAGTTAGACAGTCACTAGACAGACACTAGAGACAGTGACACAGTGGGACACACACAAACAAAAACATTCAAAGGCACCACAGCCAGTCAGCCACAGTCACACTCACACTCATAGACACTTAGACAGACACACATACAAACAAAAACATTCAAAGGCAGTTAAGACACTCAGTCTCACACACACTCATAGATAGATACATACAAACAACATTTCAAACTGGCACTCACTCACTCACAGTCACACTCACACACTCATAAAGACAGTTAGACAGTACACACATTGTTATTGTTAACTGGTTGGTTATATTAGGTTAACCCCTACAAATCTGCCTGGGAGTGGGATGGCATTTGGGATCATAAACAAAAACATATGATATCTTTCTTAAAGGGTCTATTTAAAATAGACAATTTTTAGTGTGAATAATCCCTTATGCAATATGCACTCACTGCATTGCAAACAATACAGGGGTGTGCTGTAAACAATAGCACAACATCTACAAAACAGAGCACTTCCTGATTGGCAAACATCACAGTAACACTAGAAGTAGTAATAGACATTATACAACAAGTAGCATTGAACTACTACTGTCATTTTAGCATGACATGTACATATGTGACGGATGATGTTGTTGTCAACGTCGAACTCTGTCAGTGTTAAAAAAAAACAAAAAAACACTAAGTTCAAGTTGTCAAAATGTCAAGCCGCAAATGTAAAATCAACAAGTACTAGTAAGTAACTTCAACTAGTTGCCATACATTTTGCCAACATAATTTTTAAAACGAATTGCATTGCAGGGGACATTACTCAGACTCACTCACTCACTGACACTGTAAGTTACTGTAATATATTACACACTTAAAGGTGCAATGAAACCCAAACATTTACTTTCATGATTCAGATAGAGAATACAATTTTAAATAAACATCATAACTAACTTCTATTATTTAATTTGCTTCATACTTCTCAGATATCGTTTGTTGATGACATATTAGCAATGCATGATTGCACACACATTAGTGCACGACACAAGGAGGAGGCTATGCATTTCAACAAAGGATAAGCAAATTATATAATAGGGAAAGTTGTTTAAAATTGCATGCACTTTCTTGAATCACAAAATGGGTTTCTTCTGTTAAGTGTGATCAGTCCACGGGTCATCATTACTTCTGGGATATTACTCCTCCCCAACAGGAAGTGCAAGAGGATTCACCCAGCAGAGCTGCATATAGCTCCTCCCCTCTACGTCACTCCCAGTCATTCTCTTGCACCCAACGACTAGATAGGATGTGTGAGAGGACTATGGTGATTATACTTAGTTTTATATCTTCAATCAAAAGTTTGTTATTTTAAAATAGCACCGGAGTGTGTTATTACCTCTCTGGCAGAGTTTGAAGAAGAATCTACCAGAGTTTTTGCTATGATTTTAGCCGGAGTAGTTAAGATCATATTGCTGTTTCTCGGCCATCTGAGGAGAGGTAAACTTCAGATCAGGGGACAGCGGGCAGATGAATCTGCATAGAGGTATGTAGCAGCTTTTATTTTCTGACAATGGAATTGATGAGAAAATCCTGCCATACCGATATAATGTCATGTATGTATACTTTACACTTCAGTATTCTGGGGAATGGTACTTCACTAGAATTACACTGTAAGAAGTACATAAAGCTGTTTAATAACTAGAAATTATGTTTAACGTTTTTGCTGGAATGTAAAATCGTTTTCATTTGCTGAGGTACTGAGTGAATAAATGTTTGGGCACTTTTTTTCCACTTGGCAGTTGCTTAATCTTTTTTCTGACAGTTTCTGCTCTCTCTCACTGCTGTGTGTGAGGGGGAGGGGCCGTTTTTTGGCGCTTTTTGCTACGCATCAGATATTTCAGTCAGCAACTCATTGTATTTCCTGCATGATCCGGTTCATCTCTACAGAGCTCAGGGGTCTTCAAAACTTATTTTGAGGGAGGTAATTTCTCTCAGCAGAGCTGTGAGAATTATAGTTGACTGAGATAAAAAACGTTTATTCTGTAATTTGTTTCCTGCTTTCAGAATTTGTTATCTTTGCTAATGGGATTAAACCTTTGCTAAAGTTGTGTTGTTTACAGGGATTGAGGCTATAACTGTTTCAATTTATTAATTTTCAACTGTCATAGATCTTCTGTGCTTCTTAAAGGCACAGTACGTTTTTAATATTATTCTAATTGAATTGTATTCCAAGTTGCAAGTTTATCTGCTAGTGTGTTAAACATGTCTGATTCAGAGGATGATACCTGTGTCATTTGTTGCAATGCCAAAGTGGAGCCCAATAGAAATTTATGTACTAACTGTATTGATGCTACTTTAAATAAAAGTCAATCTGTACAAATTGAACAAATTTCACCAAACAACGAGGGGAGAGTTATGCCGACTAACTCGCCTCACGTGTCAGTACCTGCATCTCCCGATCGGGAGGTGCGTGATATTGTAGCGCCGAGTACATCTGGGCGGCCATTACAAATCACATTACAGGATATGGCTACTGTTATGACTGAAGTTTTGGCTAAATTACCAGAACTAAGAGGTAAGCGTGATCACTCTGGGGTGAGAACAGAGTGCGCTGATAATATTAGGGCCATGTCAGACACTGCGTCACAGGTGGCAGAACATGAGGACGGAGAACTTCATTCTGTGGGTGACGGTTCTGATCCAAACAGACTGGATTCAGATATTTCAAATTTTAAATTTAAACTGGAAAACCTCCGTGTATTACTAGGGGAGGTGTTAGCAGCTCTGAATGATTGTAACACAGTTGCAATACCAGAGAAAATGTGTAGGTTGGATAAATATTTTGCGGTACCGGCGAGTACTGAGGTTTTTCCTATACCTAAGAGACTTACTGAAATTGTTACTAAGGAGTGGGATAGACCCGGTGTGCCGTTCTCACCCCCTCCGATATTTAGAAAAATGTTTCCAATAGACGCCACCACACGGGACTTATGGCAAACGGTCCCTAAGGTGGAGGGAGCAGTTTCTACTTTAGCTAAGCGTACCACTATCCCGGTGGAGGATAGCTGTGCTTTTTCAGATCCAATGGATAAAAAAATTAGAGGGTTACCTTAAGAAAATGTTTGTTCAACAAGGTTTTATATTGCAACCCCTTGCATGCATTGCGCCGATCACGGCTGCAGCGGCATTCTGGATTGAGTCTCTGGAAGAGAACATTAGTTCAGCTACTCTGGACGACATTACGGACAGGCTTAGAGTCCTTAAACTAGCTAATTCATTCATTTCGGAGGCCGTAGTACATCTTACTAAACTTACGGCGAAGAATTCAGGATTCGCCATTCAGGCACGCAGGGCGCTGTGGCTAAAATCCTGGTCAGCTGATGTTACTTCTAAGTCTAAATTGCTTAATATACCTTTCAAAGGGCAGACCTTATTCGGGCCCGGGTTGAAAGAGATTATCGCTGACATTACAGGAGGTAAATGCCATGCCCTGCCTCAGGACAAAGCCAAAGCTAAGACTAGACAGTCTAATTTTCGTTCCTTTCGTAATTTCAAAGCAGGAGCAGCATCAACTTCCTCTGCACCAAAACAGGAAGGAGCTGTTGCTCGCTACAGACAAGGCTGGAAACCTAACCAGTCCTGGAACAAGGGCAAGCAGACCAGGAAACCTGCTGCTGCCCCTAAAACAGCATGAATTGAGGGCCCCCGATCCGGGATCGGATCTAGTGGGGGGCAGACTTTCTCTCTTCGCCCAGGCTTGGGCAAGAGATGTCCAGGATCCCTGGGCGCTAGAGATAATATCTCAGGGATACCTTCTGGACTTCAAATACTCTCCTCCAAGAGAGAGATTTCATCTGTCAAGGTTGTCAACAATCCAGACAAAGAAAGAGGCGTTTCTACGCTGTGTACAAGAGCTCTTGTTAATGGGAGTAATCCATCCAGTTCCACGATCGGAACAGGGACAGGGGTTTTACTCAAATCTGTTTGTGGTTCCCAAAAAAGAGGGAACTTTCAGACCAATCCTGGACTTAAAGATCCTAAACAAATTCCTAAGAGTTCCATCAATCAAGATGGAGACTATTCGGACAATTTTACCTATGGTCCAAGAGGGTCAGTACATGACCACTGTAGATTTAAAAGATGCTTACCTTCACATACCGATTCACAAAGATCATTACCGGTACCTAAGGTTTGCCTTCCTAGACAGGCATTACCAGTTTGTGGCTCTTCCATTCGGATTGGCTACAGCTCCAAGAATCTTCACAAAGGTTCTGGGTGCTCTTCTGGCGGTACTAAGACCGCGGGGAATCTCGGTAGCTCCATACCTAGACGACATTCTGATACAAGCTTCAAGCTTTCAAACTGCCAAGTCTCATACAGAGTTAGTACTGGCATTTCTAAGGTCACATGGATGGAAGGTGAACGAAAAGAAAAGTTCACTCGTTCCACTCACAAGAGTTCCCTTCCTGGGGACTCATATAGATTCTGTAGAAATGAAGATTTACCTGACAGAGGACAGGCTAACAAGACTTCAAAGTGCTTGCCGCACCCTTCATTCCATTCAACACCCGTCAGTGGCTCAATGCATGGAGGTAATCGGCTTAATGGTAGCGGCAATGGACATAGTACCCTTTGCACGCTTACACCTCAGACCACTGCAACTGTGCATGCTAAGTCAGTAGAATGGGGATTACTCAGACTTATCCCCTTCTCTGAATCTGGATCAAGAGACCAGAAATTCTCTTCTATGGTGGCTTTCTCGGCCACATCTGTCCAGGGGGATGCCATTCAGCAGACCAGACTGGACAATTGTAACAACAGACGCCAGCCTTCTAGGTTGGGGTGCCGTCTGGAATTCTCTGAAGGCTCAGGGACAATGGAGTCAGGAGGAGAGTCTCCTGCCAATAAACATTCTGGAATTGAGAGCAGTTCTCAATGCCCTCCTGGCTTGGCCCCAGTTGACAACTCGGGGGTTCATCAGGTTTCAGTCGGACAACATCACGACTGTAGCTTACATCAACCATCAGGGAGGGACAAGAAGCTCCCTAGCTATGATGGAAGTATCAAAGATAATTCGCTGGGCAGAGTCTCACTCTTGCCACCTGTCAGCAATCCACATCCCGGGAGTGGAGAACTGGGAGGCGGATTTCTTAAGTCGTCAGACTTTTCATCCGGGGGAGTGGGAACTTCATCCGGAGGTCTTTGCCCAAATACTTCGACGTTGGGGCAAACCAGAGATAGATCTCATGGCGTCTCGACAGAACGCCAAGCTTCCTCGTTATGGGTCCAGATCCAGGGATCCAGGAGCAGTCCTGATAGATGCTCTGACAGCACCGTGGGACTTCAGGATGGCTTACGTGTTTCCACCCTTCCCGTTGCTTCCTCGATTGATTGCCAGAATCAAACAAGAGAGAGCATCAGTGATTCTAATAGCACCTGCGTGGCCACGCAGGACTTGGTATGCAGACCTGGTGGACATGTCATCCTGTCCACCTTTTTCTCTACCTCTGAAACAGGACCTTCTGATACAGGGTCCCTTCAAACATCAAAATCTAACTTCTCTGAAGCTGACTGCTTGGAAATTGAACGCTTGATTTTATCAAGACGTGGGTTTTCTGAGTCAGTTATTGATACCTTAATACAGGCTAGGAAACCTGTTACCAGAAAGATTTACCATAAGATATGGCGTAAATACCTATATTGGTGTGAATCCAAAGGTTACTCTTGGAGTAAGGTTAGGATTCCTAGGATATTGTCTTTTCTACAAGAAGGTTTAGAAAAGGGTTTATCTGCTAGTTCATTAAAGGGACAGATCTCAGCTCTGTCCATTCTGTTACACAAACGTCTGTCAGAAGTTCCTGACGTCCAGGCTTTTTGTCAGGCTTTGGCCAGGATTAAGCCTGTGTTTAAAACTGTTGCTCCACCATGGAGTTTAAACCTTGTTCTTAATGTTTTACAGGGCGTTCCGTTTGAACCCCTTCATTCCATTGATATAAAGTTGTTATCTTGGAAAGTTCTATTTTTAATGGCTATTTCCTCGGCTCGAAGAGTCTCTGAATTATCAGCCTTACATTGTGATTCTCCTTATTTGATTTTTCATTCGGATAAGGTAGTTCTGCGTACTAAACCTGGGTTCTTACCTAAGGTAGTTACTAACAGGAATATCAATCAAGAGATTGTTGTTCCTTCTTTATGCCCAAATCCTTCTTCGAAGAAGGAACGTCTACTGCACAACCTGGATGTAGTCCGTGCTCTAAAATTTTACTTACAGGCAACTAAGGAATTTCGACAAACGTCTTCTCTGTTTGTCGTTTACTCTGGGCAGAGGAGAGGTCAAAAAGCTTCTGCTACCTCTCTTTCTTTTTGGCTTCGTAGCATAATTCGTTTAGCTTATGAGACTGCTGGACAGCAGCCTCCTGAAAGAATTACAGCTCATTCTACTAGAGCTGTGGCTTCCACTTGGGCCTTCAAGAATGAGGCCTCTGTTGAGCAGATTTGCAAGGCTGCAACTTGGTCTTCGCTTCATACTTTTTCCAAATTTTACAAATTTGACACTTTTGCTTCATCGGAGGCTATTTTTGGGAGAAAGGTTCTTCAGGCAGTGGTTCCTTCTGTATAAAGAGCCTACCTATCCCTCCCGTCATCCATGTACTTTTGCTTTGGTATTGGTATCCCAGAAGTAATGATGACCCGTGGACTGATCACACTTAACAGAAGAAAACATAATTTATGCTTACCTGATAAATTCCTTTCTTCTGTAGTGTGATCAGTCCACGGCCCGCCCTGTTTTTAAGGCAGGTAAATATTTTTTAATTTATACTCCAGTCACCACTTCACCCTTGGCTTTTCCTTTCTCGTTGGTCCTTGGTCGAATGACTGGGAGTGACGTAGAGGGGAGGAGCTATATGCAGCTCTGCTGGGTGAATCCTCTTGCACTTCCTGTTGGGGAGGAGTAATATCCCAGAAGTAATGATGACCCGTGGACTGATCACACTACAGAAGAAAGGAATTTATCAGGTAAGCATAAATTATGTTTTTATGGCCTTTAGTTTAGTATGTTTAAAAATGCAGCTTTTAGCCTTGTTAAGTTTTGTTAACTTATAAAATAAAAACAGGGATTGGGTTCTTCGGATTGGCATCTTTTAAGAGAGCACTCAGAGTCAGCACATGCATTTGCAATTGCATATTAAATTGCATATATAAAATTTATTATATTAAATAAATAAATACTATTATATATAAAAAGTGTATATTATTAAAATATTTGAACTTCAGACCAGGCATCCATCCATGTGAAAAACATGTAGATAATGATATATAGATAGATACAGATTAGACTAATAGAGACATGATTAGACAATAATAGTATACTATATTTATAATACATTTTATATATGGAATATTCAATAATGCAGCAATTATGCAGCAGCCTGAGCCTCAGTCAGCAGCAGTAGTATAGTAGTAGTATGCATACTACGTTAAGTAAATAATTTAATTGTACCCCTTATTGATTGTGCTCATTCTTTCAGTAACTCTTTCAGTAAGCTAATAATTATTACTAGGCTATATATAGGCATTAGGCAAGTATTTAATTGTACCCCTTATTGTGTAATAAATGTGTACCCCTTATTGATTTGCTCTTTCAGTAAGCTAATAATTAGTTTACTAGGCTATGGCAAGTAGGCACAAGGCAGGCAATAGGCATGGCATTGGCAATGGCAATTATGGCATGGCATTGGCAATGACATTGGCAAAATGTACGACGTTTTGGTAACTAAGCAGTTAGTTAGATAGTTAGTCTAATTCTCACCATAGGTCTCCTCCTCTGTCTCCCACAAAATAAAAATGAGCCCGCCGTGTAGCTGTATACCGCCGTGTATACTCGGAGTCAGATTCGTCATCACATTCACCATCATCAATCTCAGGCAACACACTCCTGCTTTGCTCCTACTGCGTAACTTCGGCACTTCCAGAGACCGCCCATGGAGCGCCCATGTTGCTTTATTGGGTGACGTGACGTCAGTGACGTCAAAACGCTGTACCGCGCACTTTCGCGCACTTTCTGTTACTTGTCCTGGAGGCTGGTCACGTGGCTAACGTTAATCGATTATCGCGTCTCACCGCATCGATGCAGAATCATTTCATGCCGCATCGCGATGCATCGTCAAAACGATTATTTTTGACAGGCCTAATAGGAGGTGGTGAGTGCCCCATACATTGGGGGTATAAAGGTGCCATTTATCTTTTTCTATAGTCCATCTTACAAGCGCAAGCTATGGAGGACTCTGATACAGTGGAGGGTACTCCCTCTTTACCTAAATCTAATACCTGTATATATTGTGAGGAGGCTACGGTATATCAGCCTGCTCAATTATTGTCCACATGCCTTGATAAAGTAATTTTTTCTAAGGAAACAAATATGTTTAGTACGTCTGAGCCGTCCACCTCTGAGGAGTCTCCGTCCCGTGAGGTGCGTTCCCTGCTGTCATCTCCTATTACACATGCAGCTTCCCATTGCACTGCTAATCCTCCTTCTGGAGGGGCTCTCTTACCACCAGACTTTACTGAACAGCTACAAACGGCAATGTCTGCAACCTTCAGTGCTTTACCTTGCCCAGCTAAGCACAAGCGAAAGGTCAAATATTGCTATCCTTCCCAGGGGTCATCTACTAACTTATTGGATTTATCTGATACAAGACTATCCGATGATGGGGACGCCTCTGATACTTCAGAGGATGATCTTTCTGGGTCGTAATCTGCTGCATCTAAGCCTCCAGCTGCGGAGGAACCAGACTTTAGATTTAGGATTGAATACTTAGACTTTCTGTTAAAGGAAGTTTTGGCTACTTTAGAGGTCCCAGAACCAACATTACCTGAGGAACCTTGTATTCCTAAACTAGAAAAGGTCTACGTGGACAGGGTTATACCACAGACTTTCCCGGGTCCCGTAAAGATGGCAAATATTATTAAGAATAAATGGGAATGACTTGGTTCTTCCTTTTCCCCTTCTTCTTCCTTTAAGAAATTATTCCCGTTTCCGGGCTCTCAATTAGAGTTGTGGGGTTCCATCTCTAAGGTGGATGGCGCTATCTCCACGCTTGCTAAACGCACTACTATCCCGCTTGAGGATAGTTCCTCGTTCAAAGAGCCCATGGATAAGAAGCTAAAAACTCTGTTGAGAAAGATGTCTCAGCACATGGGATATTTATTCCAACCAGCAGCGGCGGTTGCTGCAGTGGCTGGAGCGTTTACCTATTGGTGCGACTCTTTATCTGAGTTGATCGAGTTGCAGGGTCCCCTTGACACGATCCAGGAAAGAATTAAGGCCTTGAGAGTGGCTAATTCTTTTATTTGTGATGCAAATATGCAGATTATTCGTCTGAATGCCAAGGTGTCAGGTTTTTCAGTACTAGCACGTAGGGCACTCTGGCTGAAGTCTTGGTCTGTGGACATGACTTTAAAATCTAGACTTCTTTCCCTGCCATTTAAGGGGAAGATTATTTTTGGTCCAGGCCTGGACTCAATCATATCCACTGTCACTGGAGGCAATGGTGCCTTTTTACTGCAGGATAAGAAAAATAAACCTAAGGGACAAGGTCCTAATTTTTGTCCCTTTCATTCGGATAAACCCCAACAGCAGCCCTCCGCAAAGCCTGATCAGCCCAACGGGAACTTGGAGACCGACTCAGTCTTGGAATAAATCCAAGCAGAACAAGAAGCCCGCCGAGTCAAAGTCGACATTATGGGGCGGCCCCCGATCCGTCTCTGGACTGTGTGGGGGGCAGACTATCTCTCTTTTTGGATGCTTGGTTGGGGGACGTGCAAGAACCTTGGGTCCTAGAGGCCATCACTCAGGGGTACAGGATAGGTTTCAGATCTTATCCACCCAGAGGCATATTCCTCTTGTCAAACCTGTCTTCAAGGCCAGAAAAATGAGAAGCCTTTCTAGGGTGCGTGAGGGATCTCTCCTCCCTGGGAGTAATTGTACCGTTACCTCTAGAAAAAAGAGGTCTGGGATACTACTCAAACATTTTTGTGGTCCCAAAGAAGGAGGGAACTTTTCGCCCGATTCTGGACCTAAAGTGCTTAAACAAGTTCCTGTCAGTCCCATCGTTCAAGATGGAGAGGATAAGGTCCATTTTGCCCTTAGTTCAGGATGGACATTTCATGACTATTTGGTCTAGCTACTGCCCCAAGAGTCTTTACGAAGGTTCTGGGGGCTCTGTTCGCAGTGGCGAGAACCAGAGGGAGAGCAGTGGCACCATATTTAGACAACATTTTGGTTCAGGCACCATCCTGTCGGCTGGCAGAGGACCATTCAAAAGCTCTTCTATTTCTTCTTCGATCTCATGGAGTGAAGGTAAACTTAGAAAAGAGTTCTCTTGTTCCTAGTACCAGGGTGGAATTCCTGGGTACGATAATAGACTCCATGTCCATGAGGATATTACTTACAGACCAGAGACGTTACAAGCTAACTTCCAATTGTCTTACCCTACAGACCTCCTTAAGGCCCTCTGTGGCCCAGTGTATGGAGGTGATTGGGCTCATGGACATCATTCAATTCGCAGATACAAAACTGCTGGTAACACTGATGTGTCCAACTCTAGGAGGCGCAATGGTGTGTTGTTATACATACTAATAGCTATAATCGCATAGGAATCTATACACAAATGTAAAGCAGCAAATATGTAGTAACAAAGATGTTATCTGAGTCCATATAGATGGATGCAAGACAGTTCAAATGTCCGGATAGACTATGATAATGGTAGATGTAATCCCAGATGATTAGAATCCTCAGTGTGTGGTCACGGCTGCTCCTCTCCAAAGTATAAAATGAATCCAGGCATCTGTGCAGAAAAATCACAAAAAGAGGGCGCCTCCAAGTGTGGTACTGTGATTATAACAGATATCAGATGTGTCTTGTGTTGTAATAATACTCACAAGGAGAGCAGCACCAATTGTGCTAAGTGCTGCAGTCTGGGAACTCTCAGTGTCCCAGCAAACTGATCCTTGGTAGGGATGTAGAAAATCAGCTATCCAGGTACCAGAAAGAGCAAAGACAAGCTTAGGCTTCCAAAAGGTGCAGTATATTTTTATAATATACAAGAACTATTCAGCGCTTAGTCAGTGTCACTAAAAAGGTTAAATACACCAATATACATATAAAAAACTCATAAACAAACAAAATTATAAAATGTCCTTATCATGAACACACATAAAGTCTAATATAAACCTTATCTGGGTTTAGTATACATGATACCTTAAAGATCCATTACCAAATAACGTTCCCCTTAAAAAGAATATACAAGCTTCCAATCTTTGAAGATTTTAGAGTTGTTCCAATTTAATAAGCAGTTGTGATGTCCGTCTTTGCCACTCCCTTAAACCCAGCCTTTCTTGCCAAGGTTGTAGGATCCAAGATCCAAGATTTGTGTACATAGAAAAGGTTGAAGCGCAAAAGAGAACAAATTCAAGTGTAATTTTATTAAAATATATTGCGCTAATTGCAACAATGTACTCACCAGAAGTACAAAAAGATTGTGCCTTTATTAATTTTATGTTAAAAACAGTCTGAGTGTCACAGCATCAATACGAATAAGCCGTTAGCTGGAGTTCACATAGGCAGGATAAGACTTGCAGCGGGTGTATCCGGAATCCCTGCTCTCACCCGTCCGGTTACAATCGTCAGTGCAGTGAGCACAGTGTTATGGATATGTCCTTGTACAGGAGTCACCACCTTTGTAACCCCAACGCGTTTCCCCCGGTTCCCACCAGGCTTTTTAAAGGGGATTTAGAAAGAACAACAATGCATCTGGGAAGAAAAATCACAAAAGAGGGTGCCTCCTTGTGTGGTACTGTGATTGTACCATATATCAGATGTGTCTTGTGTTGTAATAATACTCACAAGGAGAGCAGCACCAATTGTGCTAAGTGGTGCAGTCTGGGAACTCTCAGTGTCCCAGCAAACTGATCCTTGGTAGGGATGTAGAAAATCAGGTATCCAGGTACCAGAAAGAGCAAAGACAAGCTCAGGCTTCCAAAAGGTGCAGTATATTTTTTATTAAAAACAGAATAAAAAAACTAAAGGTGTGTATATTCACCCAAAGTGTATAAAAACAATGCAAACAACAGATTGCAACGCGTTTCTCAGCTTTGGTAACTGTTTCATCAGGCATCCTTCATTCCATTCGCCAGGTTCCATCTCAGGCCTCTTCAGCTGTGCATGCTGAGCCAGTGGAACGGCGACCACTTGGATCTGTCACAACAGATTTCTCTGGACAACTGGTCGAGAGAATCGCTCTCTTGGTGGCTCTGTCCACATCTCCTGTGCCAAGGGACATCCTTCTTGAGACCATCCTGGGAGATTGTGACTACGTACGCAAGTCTATCAGGATGGGGAGCTTTTTGGGGTGCCAGGAAGGCACAGGGCCTCTGGACTCAAAAGAAATCTCTCCTCCCGATCAATATTTTGAAGGCTTGGCCTCTTCTGGGTTCGTCCCAGTTTATTAGATTCCAATCAGACAACATAACCTCGGCGGCTTACATCAGCCATCAGGGGGGAACGAGGAGCTCCCTAGCATTGAGGGAAGTAGCTCGGATTCTGGAATGGGCGGAACCCCAAAATTGCTCACTGTCAGCGATCCACATTCCGGGTGTGGACAACTGGGAAGCGGATTTTCTCAGCAGACAATGCTTTCATCCGGGGTAAGGGTCTCTCCATCCCAAGGTATTTCCGGAGATTTGCAACAGATGGGGGACGCCGGAGATAGATCTTATGGCTTCCCGACTCAATACCAAGCTACCCAGATATGGGTCGCGGTCCAGGGATCCTCAGGCAGAGCTGATAGATGCATTAGCAGTACCTTGGAGGTTCAGTCTAGTTTACATTTTTCCACCGTTACCACTTCTCCCTCGGGTAGTGGCCCGCATCAAGCAAGAGCAAGCTTCGGCAATACTAATTGCTCCATCGTGGCCACAAAGGATGTGGTTCGCGAACCTGGTGGGGATGTCTTCATCTCCTCCATGGAGCTTACCTTGTTGCAGCAATCTGCTGGAACAGGGTCCTTTTGTTAATCAAAATCTAGATTCTCTGAGGCTGACTGCGTGGAGATTGAACGCTTAGTCCTTGCCAAGAGAGGTTTTTCTGAGAGAGTAATTGATACTCTCATTCAAGCTAAGAGGCTCGCTGAGCTTTCTGATGAGCAGGCGGACAGACATCGCCGGAAATCAACCCGATCGGGTTGATTGACACCCCCTGCTGGCGGCCCATTGGCCGTGAGTCTGCAGGGGGCAGCATTGGTGCAATGCTGAAATCTCTCCTCCCGATCAATATTTTGAAGGCTTGGTCTCTTCTGGGTTCGTCCCAGTTTATTAGATTCCAATCAGACAACATAACCTCGGCGGCTTACATCAGCCATCAGGGGGGAACGAGGAGCTCCCTAGCATTGAGGGAAGTATCTCGGATTCTGGAATGGGCGGAACCCCAAAATTGCTCACTGTCAGCGATCCACATTCCGGGTGTGGACAACTGGGAAGCGGATTTTCTCAGCAGACAATGCTTTCATCCGGGGTAAAGGTCTCTCCATCCCGAGGTATTTCCGGAGATTTGCAACAGATGGGGGACGCCGGAGATAGATCTTATGGCTTCCCGACTCAATACCAAGCTACCCAGATATGGGTCGCAGTCCAGGGATCCTCAGGCAGAGCTGATAGATGCATTAGCAGTACCTTGGAGGTTCAGTCTAGTTTACATTTTTCCACCGTTACCACTTCTCCCTCGGATACTGTGGCCCGCATTAAGCAAGAGCAAGCTTCGGCAATACTAATTGCTCCATCGTGGCCGCAAAGGATGTGGTTCGCGAACCTGGTGGGGATGTCTTCATCTCCTCCATGGAGCTTACCTTGTTGCAGCAATCTGCTGGAACAGGGTCCTTTTGTTAATCAAAATCTAGATTCTCTGAGGCTGACTGCGTGGAGATTGAACGCTTAGTCCTTGCCAAGAGAGGTTTTTCTGAGAGAGTAATTGATACTCTCATTCAAGCTAAGAGGCTCGCTGAGCTTTCTGATGTGCAGTCTTTTGTTCAGGCTCTGTCTAGAATCAGGCCGGTGTTTAGACCTACCGCTCCTCCTTGGAGTTTAAATCTAGTTCTTATTTAAAGTTTTGCAGAGGGCTCTGTTTGAGCCTATGGGGCATATTTATGGGGCATATTTATCAAGCTCCATATTTATCAAGACCGCTGCTCCATAACCTGTCCGCCTGCTCTGAGCAGGCGGACAGACATCGCCGGAAATCAACCCGATCGGGTTGATTGACACCCCCTGCTGGCGGCCCATTGGCCGTGAGTCTGCAGGGGGCAGCATTGGTGCAATGCTGAATACGGCAAGCGTATTGCTCGCCGTATTCAGCGAGGTCTGTCGGACCTGATCCGCACTGTCGGATCAGGTCCAACAGACCTTGATAACTTGGGGCCTATGCATTAGATTGACATTAAATTACTGTCTTGGAAGGTTCTTTTTTTACTGGCTATTGCTTCGGCACGCAGAGTCTCTGAGATGGCGGCGCAGAGTCTCTGAGATGGCGGCCTTGCAATGTGAGCCTCCTTACCTAGTTTTTCATGCTGATAAGGCTGATCTTTGTACTGGATTCGGTTTTCTCCCTAAGGTCGTTTTTAAACGTAACATCAATCAGGAGATTGTGGTTCCTTCCTTGTGTCCTAATACTTCTTCGCCAAAGGAACGGTTAATTCATAATTTGGATGTGGTTCGGGCTTTGAAATTCTATCTTCAAGCTTCGAAGGATTTTAGACAGTCTTCTTCCATGTTTGTTGTCTATTCTGGGAAGCGTAGAGGGCAGAAGGTCTCTTCCACTTCCTTATCTTTTTGTTTGAGGAGTATTATTCGCTTGTCATATGAGATAGCGGGACATAAGCCTCCTCAGAGGATTATGGCTCATTAAACTAGAGCTGTGGCTTCATCCTGGGTCTTTAAGAATGAGGCCTCTATGAAGCAGATTTGTAGGGCGGCTACCTGGTCCTCCTTTTCAAAATTTTACAAATTTGACGTTTTTTGCTTCGGCTGAAACAGCTTTTGGGAGAAAGGTTTTTCAGCCTCTGGTGCCCTCAGAATAAGGGTCCACCTCTCTTTTACCCTCCTGTTTTCATTCAGTGTCCTCTAGAGCTTGGGTACATGTTTCCCACGAGTCATGAATGAAGCCGTGGACTCTCTTCATATTAAAAAGGAAAACATAAATTATGCTTACCTGATAATTTCCTTTCCTTCTGTATGAGGAGAGTCCATGGCCCCCGTCCGTTTTCTCCGTTGGGCGGACATATATTTTTGTTTTTTCTTCTGGCACCCTTTATACCCTGATATTTCTCCTACTGTTCCTTGTTCCATTGGCAGAATGACTGGGATATGAGGGAAGTGGGGGAGATATTTAATCCTTTGGCTGGGGTGTCTTTGCCTCCTCATGGTGGCCAGGTTTTGTATTCCCACAAGTAATGAATGAAGCCGTGGACTCTACTCATACAGAAGGAAAGGAAATTATCTGGTAAGCATAATTTATGTTTTTAGTAGATCGTATTCTCCAGTTATATGACTATATAAGTGGAAAACGGGTCATCAAAACCTCAGTGATACTCTAAAGGGAACTCGGGGACAAAATAAGCCAGGAGGTGTCTGCTCAAGGAATTGTTCCCAAAAACAAAACAGGGTCCTGAAGGAGAAGCTGTCCGAAGAAAAATAGGCAGCTCATGGTATTGATGGTGGTTCAAGATATGAATATGAGCGCACTCGTGGACAGCGACTATTTACCCGGTAAGTTTTATGTCATACTTGTCGCAATAGGCTGCATAACAAAATTAATTTATTATTCTTAGTTTAATATTATTATAGTTTTATTAATTAAACCTTACAAACTTGGTCGGCCTAGTAACATAAAATTAAAATATATAAAGCAATTGTCCTAAAGGGACAGTCTAGTCAAAATTAAACTTTAATGAATCAGATAGGGTAGACAATTTTAAGCAACTTTCCAGTTTACTTTTAGCATCAAATCTGTACTCTTGGTATTCTTTATTGAAAACTAAACCTAGGTAGGCTCATATGCTAATTTCTAAGCCCTTCAAAGCCGCCTCTTATCTCATTACATTTTGACAGGTTTTCGCAGCTAGATATCGCTAGTTTATGTTTGTCATGTATAACACTGTTCTCACTCCCGTGGAATTATTTATGAGTCAGCACTAATTGGCTAAAATGCAATGTCTGCCAAAAGAACTGAAATAAGGGGCAGTCTGTAGAGAGTTAGATACAAGATAATCACAGTGGTAAAAAGTGTATTAAAATAACCATGTTGGTTATGCAAAGCTGGGGAATGGGTAATAAAGGGTTTATCTATCTTTTTAAAGAATAACAATTCTTAAGTAGACTGTCCCTTTAAGGACGCTAGACACTAGCTCAATCTGCTTAGTAACCATCAAATTAGATCAGTCACATTGAGAAAATTCTTAGTGTATACAGTATTACTGGAATATTATAGCTTTGTCTCAACCCCTAGGGAAGTTTTATAACCTTTATTACTTAGCTTCTTTAATTCCAAGCAAAAGATACAGCTCTTAGGGCTTCAAGTACGAAGCAGCAAAAGCTGCTCCGGAGCCCTTGCAGGGCAGGTTCCCATATGTGAGCCTGCTTCCGGCAATGTAAGAAGCAGTGGTCATTATACCGCTGCTTCTTAAACTCTCCGCCACCTCTGAGGTGGCGGAGAGAAATCACGAGAGCTTGCTCGCTGTAGGTGATTGACATTCCCTTTGTGCAAATGAACACACTCATCGGAGTGTGTAATGATACATACGGGCCAGCGGATCAATGTATCTGCTGCCCGCATGAAGGAAAGGTGGGCGGACAGCTTCGCAAGTTGAGAAGCTGTCCGCCCGCCTTTTAATACATTGGGCTGATAGAATGTGGGCAATATCATTGATCTGCGAGAAAACCTAAGCTCCAAGATGGTGGTGCCCAGTATGAAGAGGTGGAGCTTCAGTATCTGGCACCTTTAATTATTAAAACAGGAGCACTGATTTGAAAAGAGCTGCTGGAACAGGATGAAATGCAACATATTAAGTAGTTACTATTCTTTTGAAGTTGTGCTCAGCAGTTTAATGTACCTTTAAACACTAAGGGGTAAATTGCAAGTGGAGCGGTATTTAGAGCTCTGGCTCGAGCGTAAACACTGCTAGAAGTAAATCTTTTTGCGCGTTGGTTAGCGCACCTATTACAGATTGAAAGTAAAAGTTATGCGCGTGAGCGAAACCCGACGTGTGCTAACTTTAGGACTTCCGATTATCGCGACTACACTAACTTTTTCTCCCTATAGACTTCAATGGAGAGCATAGAAGAAAAAGCCTAACAGATATTGCTTGTGCGCTAACCAGACAGGAGTTATTAATATTTCACATTCCAATCTTCTTCACATACAGGAAATTTGGAAAATGTTATTTGTATTTTAAATAAATGTGTCTATATATATATGTATTAAAAAATATAATTTGACCACATCAGCTCAAGGGAAGCCAATATAATATCAGATTATTGGAGAACCAGGGTTAACTAAGAGAGTAGGCGTATCCCTGGGTGCACAGGGGGCATCAAAATTATTATAAAAAAAAAAAAAGAGTGCTTGATTCCCTATCTGTACAGGGCCTTAGGAAATTTTTGATGGTCCTTGTTCTTCTCTTGTAGTTTGTTGAAGAATATATATATATATATATATATAAATAAATTAAATATTTTATATGTGAAGGAATGTAAAATATGAGTAACATGCTTCGGATTCAGAGCTTTAGGTCTAACGTGGTGTTGTATTAGCGCTCATGCAGAATTGGTTATCCTAAGGCGATTTATTGAAATATATAATATGAGATATAAATATAATAAGAAATATAAATATAATAAGAAAAATACATGAATAATTATTATTCATTATTATAGCTACTGTAAAATATACATATATATTCTATGTATTTTTTAGAATATTTTAGTACATCTATAATAATTATTTTAATTTATTATTACTAATAAAAAAACAGTTTCTATAATAATTAATATTTTTTAATATTTCAGATTTTCATAACGCGCCTTAAGATAACTATTTTTTCATGTGCACTGACCCGACACTGCGTTAGACCTAAAACGCGAAACCCGAATCGTGTTTCACATATTTTACATTCCTATGTTCTTCAAATAGACAAAATGTAATCTGATAATATTAATGTAAAATATATATCTATACCTATATATCTATAGGAATATATATGTACAGGTATGTGTGTATGTATATATATCTATATATATATCTATATATATGTATTTAAAATAAAAATAACATATTCCTGTATTTTAAGAACATTGGAATGTGAAATATTTTTAGTTAATACAAAGTAAAACACATTACTAAATATTATTTTAGAATTCTTGTTTAGACACATTGCACATATATTATAGCCCCTTGCAGTCAAATACATGGCCAAATACATGAACCCTTATTACTATTACTTTAAATATTAAATTAATATTTATTAGGGATGCACATTCAGATCTTTCGTGAGGATCCAAATACGAAAATAAACAGCGACTCATGCCCTCCGGATATTTTCGTAGCCAGATTGATTCTTGTAAAAAATCCCCACTATAAGATCTGGATTTGCAGAGATCTTAGTGTGGGGATCTATTACAGGAATCAATCCTGCTACAAAAATATCTAAAGGGCGTGAGCTTCTGCTTTCTTCTGCATTTGAATCCTCACGAAAGATCCGAATGTGCATCCCTAATATTTAAATGAATCATTTTTATCAGATAGTATTTATATGAATGTAACATATTTTAATGTATTTATGTTGTGTTTGGCGAGAGATCTTCAGTTGTACTAACCGGATGTGCGTTAATTTAGATTGGGCTCAAGTGAACGCATTTACTTTCCTCTTGTGCACAAATGTTAGCACACCACTTGTAATCTAGACCTAAAAACATTTTAAAAGAATAGTATTGAGGCTATTCTCTGCCTCCATATGGTAATGGATGCCGCCATGTCGAAATCTGTCAATGTATTCCAGTGCTAACATGTTTGCACATCTGCAGCAACTCTCCTTCAGATACCTGCAGTGTAACCCAGGTTCCATAATGGCAGGACCCTTTATTAGAGGGAGGTGCATGAAATGTATTTAGTGT
>NC_069503.1:566162489-566219989 GCF_027579735.1 Bombina bombina
CGCGCCCCTGTACGCCTCAGCTCGCCTGTGGCGGGGCGAAATTACCCGTAGGTAATCAACATTGCACACTAGTGCAATTTTGCACTCTTATGCAATCCCGCCCACTGCCTGCGCACAGCCAATCACGGGCAGGAGCTGTCAATCTCCTCGGTCAGACTCGACTGAGGAGATTGAATTTCGCCACCTTAGAGGTGGCGAAGAGCTTAGGGAAGCTAAGCTTGATAAATCACGGCGAGCAAGTTCTTGTGAGAACTTGCTGCCGTAGGGGCTTGATAAATCTAGCCCTTAATGTGTGTGTGTGTATATATATATATATATATATATATATATATATTATATATACGCGCCCCTGTACGCCTCAGCGTTATTAAATCTAGCCCTAAATATAACTTTACTAATAAGTAAAGTTATATTTATTGTAAAGACTAGGGAGTGCTTTCCTTTCCATATACATGCACCCTGAGGGTTGATATGATGTGTTAGAAATGCTGAGTCCAGAAGCATGAAAATATGTTGCTCCTGGACTCAACACCCCCAACACATCATATCAACCCCCAGGGTGCTCTTTAAAACCACAGACATGTATAAGGAAAGAACTCTCTGGTCTTTACAATAATATAGCTTTACTCATTAGTAAAGTTTTATATATTGTAAATACTGTAGAGTGCCTTCCATTCTGTGAGTGTTTATGTATATATGTAGGTTTATACATAAATGCACACACCCTCTATCCCTGGCCTATAACAAATATGTAAGAGTCCTAAACTATGAACTATGGTTTTATGTCCCAGATAGATGCTAAGTGCACTTAATACATCTGTTTTGTTGATGTTTCTCTAATTTTATCAAGGAGAAAGCTTGTGTATCTATCATTCATTTGCAATTACTGTTTTCATTTCTTTTAAATTAAATGCATCAAGTTTTAAGTGCATTTGTGACTATCAGATATAACATTGTAATTACATGTTTCATACCTTTCTAAATTTTAAGGGATAATTGCAATATTCTAAATGTAAAATGCGTGTTCTTTTCATTTAAATAATAAATATAAGTAACTAATACATTTAAGTGCAATTTACTTTTGTTATTGAAAACAAACTAGTCCAAATTAGACTATAAGCTATTTGGAACAGGACCCTCTGCCTCCTACAAGGTTAGTTTAGTCTGATATGTTTTTGTAACTTCTCACAAATGTTTTTCATTGTATACCCCTATCTCTGTATGCTGTATTTACAGCCCCGCCCCCACCACCCAGTGCAATAAGCAAGTAGACATTAGAAAATGATATGAGGTGAAAGAAACTGTTAACTACCAAATTTACCAGATTACAAGGGCCAGTATTGTGCTACATTTTAGCATTTATCTGTGTATTTTTTTTGAATGCACTAAATTAGGAGTACTGTTATACCACTTATTGCAAATGTATTATTTAATAATGTATATTACTCTGTGACCATATATTTTGACTTATCATCTCCTCCAGTAGAATGGACTGTTGTCTGGAATTGCATCGTTATCCTTATTTATTTATTTTTACTTGCTAAGCAATACATTTTAGCTTTTTGCCATTCACAATTTAGCCCACATCCTGGCTAGACTCTTCTATACATAAGCACATAATCCGTCTCTGCACTCAAATTTTGGAATACTTCTGCAGTGAATCCCACTCCTGTTTTTTTTTGCACTGCACATTCCTTGTCATTCCTTTTATTTATTTATATATATATATATATATATATATATATATATATATATATATATATATATATATATATATATATATATATATATATATATATATATATATATATATATATATATATATATATAGACACACACACTTTTGAAACAGACATTTAAACTTTAGTGCCTTGTATATTTTTTCCTCTCTCCTAGACCAATAACAAATTGGTTGGAAAATCCATCCATTGTAAATATGGTTCAGTTAAATAATTCATTGTGTAGAACATTTACAATCATTATGCCTTATTTTACTATGTAAATTGTCTTAACAATTATATTTTTTTTATTTGGACCTTTTTCAAAATTCTTCTAAAGCTAGCATAAATTATCTACTTTTCAAAGGAAGTTATTTCAAACACTTAAATGTGTGTATACATTAAAAAATATCTTGTCTTAGCCTCCCCCAAGAAGGTGGTGGAATGTTATCTTATAATAAGGTACACATAGAGGAAGTCTAGCACTTCCCTAAAATTACTCACATTTGTCTTTGATTTATCCTCTATAGCTTGTTCACTGAAGATCAATCATCTCTCCATCATTTAGTGAAATTGTGAAACTGTTGAAGCCAATCAGGTTAGAGATGCAGGAGAGACTTGTAAGTGAACTATGCCCAATGAGTCTCAAATTTCAGATTACAACAGTGTACGAACTAATTTACAAATGGTGTCTAGTGACATTGATAGAGACCAGGTACACATAATCCATCAGACTTTTTAAAGGTTATTTTATCCATAGACTGCTCTACTTTTGCAGATATTGCTAATTAAGCCATAGTTTTAAAACATTTCTTTGCATGCAGATGTTTGGTAATGTAGTGTTTGACTGTTGATATATGCAGCATATATAAAAAGTTGGCTTATATGTTAATTTAAAGGGATATTTAAGCCTTTTTTATTGTTTAATCTAAAAGAGAGCATTATAAAATATACTAACTTATAAAAGTCATGCTGAGTAAAGTATGAGGGGGGGGGGGGGGGGAACTCCCCACTAATTGTATTGCCTTGTAATAGAAAATTTTATACCCTGATTAATACAATTATTTTAACATTGGTATATTCCAGACAACCATTATTTGTACAGTTGTCCCAATACATGCTCAAACTTCAAAATCAAAACAGCTTTAACTTTAATCCTTTCCCGCCGGGACTTATTTCTCTACATTAGATCAAAGTATACATTGAAAACACGCATTTGTTCATGCGATTGAGTGATTTCAATGATGGCATTGGGTCAGGGGGGAGTGCCTATGATGCTAGACATGCTCTCCAGCCCGCAATCCTATATAGGGGGCTTCTATGGCTTCCGGTCAGCCAAATGGCTAGTACGTTCCATGCCGTCCTAACTGTGCTGGCCTTTACTGCGGTTATGAATAGTAAAATATAAAGTAAATATAGGAAAAACTAGTATACCCAAAAAATACATAAAAAACATACCATGTATTCAATAAAAATCATATAAATAATTCAGAATTACTATTTTATTTTACATATAAAAGGTACCTATAAATATGAATTTTAACATAAATATTATATAATTAGGTAATACGTCATAATTCATATTTATACAAATCTATTGTTTAAAAACATAAAGAAAAATATATTAACTAAACATAGGTGTCTGACATAGATATAAATTAATTTGTTAAAGACATATTTAAGAATATGTATGCATATTTATTGAGTGTGAGTAGATCACAGATAAGTGCTGCAAGGAGAAAGCTAATCATTGACACCCTCTTGTTACAGTTGCCTAGCAACGCATGTAGAGACGCATCCTTTTCTGGACTTTAAATGAAAATGGGGGAGGGTTTTGCTTAAAGGGACACTGTACCCAAAAAATTTCTTTCGTGATTCAGATAGAGCATGACATTTTAAGCAACTTTCTAATTTACTCCAATTATCAAATTTTCTTCATTCTCTTGGTATCTTTATTTGAAATGCAAGAATGTAAGTTTAGATGCCGGCCCATTTTTGGTGAACAACCTGGGTTGTCCTTGCTGATTGGTGGATAAATTCATCCACCAATAAAAAACTGCTGTCCAGAGTGCTGAAACCAAAAAAAAAGCTTAGATGCCTTCTTTTTCAAATAATGATAGCAAGAGAACGAAGAAAAAGTGATAATAGGAGTAAATTAGAAAGTTGCTTAAAATTGCATGCTCTTTCTGAATTACAAAAGAAAAAATGTGGGTACAGTTTCCCTTTAACACCTAACAAGTTTTTCTTTAACTGATAGTAGAATGGAATTAGGAAATATGTAAACTGAATGAAAAACGGAAGTTATTATAGTATAATAATTTTACCACCAAAAAAAACCTTGCCATAGTTACTTAGATTTTCTTTCTGACATTTTGAATAGATTCTTATATACCTCATATACAGTCGTATACAAAAGTTTAGGCACCCCTAACAATTTCCATGATTTTCATTTATAAATAATTGGATGTTTAGATCAACAATTTCATTTTGATCTATCAAATAACTGAAGGACCCAGTAATATTTCAGTAGTGAAATTAGGTTTATTGGATTAACAGAAAATGTGCAATATGCAAATTAGACAGGTGCATACATTTGGGCACCCTTGTCATTTTGTTGATTTGAATACCTGTAACTACCTAGCACTGATTAATTGGCATACACAATTGGTTTGATGATCCCATTAAGCCTTGAACTTCATAGACAGGTGCATCCAATCATGAGAAAAGGTATTTAAGGTGGCCAATTGCAAGTTGTTGTTCTCTTTGACTCTCATCTGAAGAGTAGCAACATGGGGGCCTCAAAACAACTCTCAAATGACCTGAAAACAAAGATTGTTCAACATTATGGTTTAGGGGAAGGCTACAAAAAGCTATTGCAAAGATTTAAGCTGTCAGTGTCCACTGTGAGGAACATAGTGAGGAAATGGAAGACCACAGGCACAGTTCTTGTTAAGGCCAGAAGTGGCAGGCCAAGTAAAATATTGGAGAGGCAAAGGCAAAGGATGGTGAGAACGGTCAAAAACAGCCCACAGACCACCTCCAAAGACCTACAAAATCATCTTGCTGCAGATGGTGTCACTGATGTGCATCGTTCAACAATTCAGCGCACTTTGCACTAGGAAAAGCTGTATGGGAGAGTTATGCCACGTCACAAACAGTTGCTTGAGGTATGCAAACACACATTTGGACAAGCCAGCTTCATTTTGGAATAAGGTGCTGTGGATTGATGAAACAAAGATTGAGTTATTTGGTCATAACAGGGGTGTTATGCATGGCGGCAAAATAACACAGCATTCCAAGACAAACACTTGCTAACCACAGCAAAATTTGATGGATGTTTCATCATGCTGTGGGGTTCTGTGGCCAGTGCCGGTACTGGGAATCTTGTTAAAATTGAAGGTCGCATGGATTCCACTCAATATCAGCAGATACTTGAGAATAATGTTGAGGAATCAGTCACAAAGTTGAAGTTACGCCGGGGCTGGATATTTCAACAAGACAACGACCCAAAACACTTCTCAAAATCTACTCTTGCATTTATGCAGAGGAACAAGTAAAATGTTCTGGAATGGCCATCCCAGTCCCCAGACCTGAATATCAATGAAAATCTGTGGGGTGATTTGAAGCGGGGTGTCCATGCTCGGCAACCATCAAACCTAACTGAACTGGAGATGTTTTGCAAGGAGGAATGGTCCAAAATACCTTCATCCAGAATCCAGACACTCATTACAGGCTATAGAAAGCATCTAGAGGCTGTTATTTCTGCTAAAGGAGGCTCTACTAAATATTGATGCAATATTTCTGTTGGGGTGCCCAAATTTATGCACCTGTCTAATTTTGTTTCAATTCATATTGCACATTTTCTGTTAATCCAATAAACCTCATTTCACTACTGAAATATTAGTAAAAAGTAATAATTTAACCATTCACACAAAAAAAGCAGGGAACAAATTGTATTGTTAGGGTGCCTCAAAAATCGCAACAAAATTTGTCGCCAAAAATGGTATTTTACCAAAAATGTAAAAAAAATTTATGTCAATTACACAGGAATAAACAATATAAATTATGCACAATGTAAATTTAAATAATTTTAGTAGACTGGATATGCAAAAATCACTTAGAATTTTGTACTTAAAAGTACAAAATACAAAGCTTAATAGTTTTTTTCGTAAAATGGGCTGAACATGGGCATTCCATGGGCGTCTATAAAAAAAAACTTTCTCTAATTCCATTTTTTGAAGCTTTTTGCACTACAGATCACATTTAAAGAGTCCCTATGCAGCTCCATTACCTTCAATAGGAGCCATCTCACCACTTGCACGGACTGTCCCATGTTTTACAATCATTCCACCAGGACAGCCCTTTCGAAGGTTGGCGAGAAAAAACACTTCTGAACCCTAGAAGTTTAGATCATCTAGACCTTAGTGTTCTCCTCGTTGACCCCAACTCTTGATGATTTTATATATATATATATATATATATATATATATATATATATATATATATGACACAAAGGGGTTTGAATGGCTATTAAAGGTAACCATTGTCTCATGTGATCTGTTTGCTTGTAATTAGTGTGTGTGTGTGTGTGTATAAAAGGTCAATGAGTTTCTGGACTCCTAAAAAAAGATCCTTGCATCTTTCATCCAGTGCTGCACTGACGTTTCTGGATTCTGAGTCATTGGGAAAGCAAAAGAATTCTCAAAGGATCTGCGGGAAAAGGTAGTTGAACTGCATAAAACAGGAAAAAGGATATAAAAAGATATCCAAGGAATTGAGAATGTCAATCAGCAGTGTTCAAACTCCAATCAAGAAGTGGAAAATGAGGGGTTCTGTTGAAACCAAACCATGGTCTGGTAGACCAACTAAAATTTCAGCCACAACTGCCAGGAAAATTGTTCGGGATGCAGAGAAAAATCCACAAATAACTTTAGGTTAGGTGAAATACAGGACTCTCTGAAAACATGTGGTGTGGCTGTTTCAAGATGCACAATAAGAAGGCACTTGAAGAAAGATGGGCTGCATGGTCAAGTCGCCAGAAGAAAGCCATTACTACGCAAATGCCACAAAGTATCCCACTTACAATACGCCAAACAGCACAGAGACAAGCCTCAAACCTTCTGGCACAAAGTCATTTGGAGTGATGAGACCATAAACGCTACATTTGGAGAGGAGTCAACAAGGCCTATGATGAAAGGTACACCACTGTACACCACTGTTCATACTGTGAAACACAAAGGTGGATCAATGATGTTTTGGGGATGTGAGAGCTACAAAAGGCACAGGAAATTTGGTCAGAATTGATGGCAAGATGCATGCAGTATGTTATCAAAAAATACTGGAGGAAATTTTTGCATTCATGAGCCCGGAAGCTGCGCATGGGATGTACTTGGACATTCCAACATGACAATGATCTTAAACACAAGGCCAAGTCGATCTGTCATTGGCTGCAGCAGAATAAAGTTAAGGTTCTGGAGTGGCCATCTCAGTCTCCTGACCTCAATATTATTGAGCCACTCTGGGGAGATATCCCAAGAATGTACAGGAGCTGGAGGCATTTTGCCAGGAAGAATGGGCATCTTTACCATCTGAGAAGATAAAGAGCCTCATCCACAAATACCACAAAAGACTTCAAGCTGTCATTGATGTTAAAGGGGGCAATACACAGTATTAAGAACTGGGGTGTGTAAACTTTTGATCAGGGTCATTTGGGTAGTTTCTGTTGTCATTATGATTTAAAAAGAGTAAACACAGTTGATTGATAATAAATGGCTTCAGCCAAACACTAAACATGAGTGAAAGAAAAGTTTTTTGTGTTATCATTCGTATTTTCTGAAAAATGGCCAAGAAATAAAAAATTCTGCCAGGGTATGTAAACTTTTGAGCACAAATAAATATATATATATATATATATATATATATATATATATATATATATATATATATATATATATATATATATAATGAATCCAAGTAGTGCACTCTCACTTGCCAACCATAAACACAGACCAGGGTGCTTAGAGTAATATTCAATCAGATCAGGTAATAAGCACTCACTGGATTTAAGCACAGCACACTTTTATTAGGCAGTGACGTTTCGGGGCATTCACCCCTTCTTCAGATGTCACTGCCTAATAAAAGTGTTCTGTGCTTAAATCCAGTGAGTGCTTATTACCTGATCTGATTATATATATATATATATATATATATATATAGATTCTGTGTGTGTGTGTGTGTGTGTATATATATATATATATATATATATATATATATATATATATATATACACACACACACACAGAATCAATGCTTCTTTCTGGTGTATATTCATTCAGAGTGACAAAGTTTGGTAGTTTTGTCAGCATTTTTCAATTAAAGGGAAAGTAAAGTGAAAATTAAACTTTTGTAATTCAGATAGAGCATGCAAATCTAAAGAGCATCCCAGTGTACTGCAATTATCAAAAAACAAAGTTGATTAAAATTGCATTGACATTTACCGTCCCTTTAAGATAAGAGTATTTGGCTACCACTGCAGGAACTCTGCAACAGATATTAGTGATTTAAGAGGAAACATCAAATGGAAATAGTATCAGCATTTATAATACATGAATATTGCAGTAGCAAGTAGATCAGTCATCACTGGTTTATTTGACATCTGACACATCTAATGCATTATACTCGTCTGAGGGTAGTTTGAGAGGAACGTAAATGTTACATGCTTACAGTTAGCTATTATCTCCTATTGAAAGATGAGGAATAGAACAAATCAATACAAACTGGGCTATTTACAGCCTTGTAAATTTGCACAGTAATTACATAAAATAAACAAGAATTAAATATACACTGAGACTGTAGCTTAAAACTAAGGATGAAGGAGGAAAGCACAAAATAAACATTTCAGATGCCCCAGCTGTGTTCTTATATCAAGAAGTTATTTTTTAGGTAGTTCTGTTGTGTCATATAAACAAGCTCCATTATATACCCTCTCCAGATCACATGGCTCCCAAGGGGTAGTTTAATTGGTCTCAAATTGCAATGTTTGGTTTTGACCCAATAGTCTTCATCTGGAAACTAGAAAAGCATTAAAACTCCCTTAGAGCATCCCAAGTGAATGAAACTTTATGTCATAGTATTTTTGTGGCAGAATAACTAATCCATAGACCCCAAACACTACACCCTAAGGTTTAAGCGGCTGGCATTACCCATGCTGTACTATACCACTTACTCTAACTGGGTGTGTTTGGATTAATTGGAAACCTAATTTTATCAGTGTCTCAGATATGTGTATATGTAAAATGATAATGTGTTCTTTGAATAGTTATGGACATTTAATATGGCAGCATATTTTAGTTATACTTGCTCTGTGTCCCCATCTGTAGATGACTTCCTCCGAGGTTAACCTGACCTCTCTTAATGGGCCAATAAACCCTCTGATATTGTTTCTTTTTAGCTAATTTACAACTGGTCCTAACTGGCTTTAGCAAGGAAGATTATAATAAAAAAGTAGGGCACTGATTGTCAAACCTTTCCTCAGGCCTCCCCAACAGGCAAAGTTTTCAAGATTACCTTGGATGAGAGCAGGTAAAATAACCATGTTTACTAATTGGCTAATTATTTTACCTGTGCTTTCGTTTAGATATCCTCAAAATGTGGCCTCTTAGGGAGGTCTGAGGACAGGTTGGAAAATCAGTGACCTAGGGTAACTAACACCCATTACGAAAATAAAACTAAAACTTTATACTTATTTCTTAACTACAACTTTCTTTATACAACTTTGCTTTGTGCATGTAGTACATCATTATGTATAGCATTTTATTTTGGGGTTTAGTGTCCCTTTTAGTCCAACTCCCACTGAGTGGTGTCAAACAGAGCTTACTTTTTTTAAATGTGAAATCTAGGACAGTTATCCTTTGTAGCCAGGAATATGATTACAGGGAGTGCAGAATTATTAGGCAAGTTGTATTTTTGAGGATTAATTTTATTATTGAACAACAACCATGTTCTCAATGAACCCAAAAAACTCATTAATATCAAAGCTGAATAGTTTTGGAAGTAGTTTTTAGTTTGTTTTTAGTTATAGCTATTTTAGGGGGATATCTGTGTGTGCAGGTGACTATTACTGTGCATAATTATTAGGCAACTTAACAAAAAACAAATATATACCCATTTCAATTATTTATTTTTACCAGTGAAACCAATATAACATCTCAACATTCACAAATATACATTTCTGACATTCAAAAACAAAACAAAAACAAATCAGTGACCAATATAGCCACCTTTCTTTGCAAGGACACTCAAAAGCCTGCCATCCATGGATTCTGTCAGTGTTTTGATCTGTTCACCATCAACATTGCGTGCAGCAGCAACCACAGCCTCCCAGACACTGTTCAGAGAGGTGTACTGTTTTCCCTCCTTGTAAATCTCACATTTGATGATGGACCACAGGTTCTTAATGGGGTTCAGATCAGGTGAACAAGGAGGCCATGTCATTAGATTTTCTTCTTTTATACCCTTTCTTGCCAGCCACGCTGTGGAGTACTTGGATGCGTGTGATGGAGCATTGTCCTGCATGAAAATCATGTTTTTCTTGAAGGATGCAGACTTCTTCCTGTACCACTGCTTGAAGAAGGTGTCTTCCAGAAACTGGCAGTAGGACTGGGAGTTGAGCTTGACTCCATCCTCAACCCGAAAAGGCCCCACAAGCTCATCTTTGATGATACCAGCCAAAACCAGTACTCCACCTCCACCTTGCTGGCATCTGAGTCGGACTGGAGCTCTCTGCCCTTTACCAATCCAGCCACGGGCCCATCCATCTGGCCCATCAAGACTCACTCTCATTTCATCAGTCCATAAAACCTTAGAAAAATCAGTCTTGAGATATTTCTTGGCCCAGTCTTGACGTTTCAGCTTGTGTGTCTTGTTCAGTGGTGGTCGTCTTTCAGCCTTTCTTACCTTGGCCATGTCTCTGAGTATTGTACACCTTGTGCTTTTGGGCACTCCAGTGATGTTGCAGCTCTGAAATATGGCCAAACTGGTGGCAAGTGGCATCTTGACAGCTGCACGCTTGACTTTTCTCAGTTCATGGGCAGTTATTTTGCGCCTTGGTTTTTCCACACGCTTCTTGCGACCCTGTTGACTATTTTGAATGAAACGCTTGATTGTTCGATGATCACGCTTCAGAAGCTTTGCAATTTTAAGAGTGCTGCATCCCTCTGCAAGATATCTCACTATTTTTGACTTTTCTGAGCCTGTCAAGTCCTTCTTTTGACCCATTTTGCCAAAGGAAAGGATGTTGCCTAATAATTATGCACACCTGATATAGGGTGTTGATGTCATTAGACCACACCCCTTCTCATTACAGAGATGCACATCACCTAATATGCTTAATTGGTAGTAGGCTTTCGAGCCTATACAGCTTGGATTAAGACAACATGCATAAAGACTCATTTGCCTAATAATTCTGCACTCCCTGTATAGCATAAGATCAAAAGTAGATTAATTTGGTTACATTGGTATTTACCTGAGTTTGCATTAACTCTTTAAATGCTGGTAGATGAAATCATGCACTTTGCATGACACCATTTCTCTGTATATAACCATAATACGACAGCATCAGAGGTAATTTTTTTTAGGAATAAAAAGAGTATCTATTACCATGCTGAATATTAGTAATAGAAACATTAGTAGACTGTTCATACCATTGAAGTGTAAAAAGAGTTTCAAAATGCCAAATAATGTTTTAATAATAAAATAGTATAATTATTCCTAGAGGTAAAATAATAGGGTTTTTTTTAACCCACTAAAACACTGGTATTAGAAACCATACGTTCTGTATCATAGATAGATAGATAGATAGATATGGATCTAGCTAGATAGTTAGGTATGAATATAAACAAATTACTTTGGGGTCGATTTATCAAAGGCTTCACAAGCCTTTTGGCCCACTACGGCTGCAGGTTCACGCAAGAGAACCTGCATACCGTATTTAACAAGCAGCGGTCATCAGACCGCTGCTTCCCTAATCTTTCACCATCTCTTAAGTGGCGAAATTCAGTCTCCGTGGTCTAGTCCAACCGGGGAGATTGACAGCTCCTGCCCATGCGTGATTGGCTGTGCATGGGCAGGGGGCGGGATTGCACATAAGCGCAAAATAGCACTTGTGTGCGATGCTGATTTCCGCCAGGGTAATTCAGCCTGCCACAGGTGAGCTGCGGTGGACAGGGGCGCGCATGTATACCCCTGCCGCCTCAGCTTGATAAATCGCCCCCTAAGGATGGTCACTCTCCCTGGTTGATCAGCAACGAGGGTGTCTGCAATTTTAAATCCATCCATAAACCAACAGGCCATCAATCACTGAATTTTTAAAGATGTGCTTGCTTTATTCAACATATTGTAATGCTTTGGCATATCTCTCCCTCCTCATACATCACAGATTGGTGAATAAAGCAAGCACATCTTTGAGAGAGAGAAAAAAAAAAGAGAGCTTTATGGTGGAGTTAAAAGCATGATATTAAAAAAAGTAAGAGACAGAATTATTTTTATAGAACATTTTCGAAGTATCCCCGTTTGCTTTTCCTCAAAAGTACTAATGCACCAGGGAAAAATATTGTATATCTAAATTTGCATGTCTTTCCCAGAGTTCCCTTGTGCACTGGTAACAGTGTATACAGAGTATTTCTGGGGGAAAACCAAGTGATTCTTGTCTTGATTCGCTAATTTTCTATACAATAATTAATTATATAAAATTTAGTAAATGTTTGAGTGGTCTGTCCGTTTCATGCTGAGGATGAGATTTTCCATATTGTATTCATAATTTTTGTTCAAATATTACCTCATATTATTTAAAGGTTTTAGCTATTCACATTGTGCCAGATTACAAGTGGAGTGTGTATTACCAGTAAATTGGAATGCGAACGCAAGCTCGCGTTCACATTGCAAGTAAGGATTGCGCTCGTGAGAGAGCACTTCCATAGGCTCCTATGGGAGCCTTGTTCTGATGCCATCAGAGATCGGCATCAGAACCTCTTGCAACGAAGGGGGTAAGTAGCGCAGCGATGGGCAGCATTTTTAAATGTATATGAATATATACATATATATTTATGTGTTCATTTGTGTATATAAACATATTAACACATAAATATATATGTATATAAGCATATACATATATAGTTACATTGCGGTCTATGAGAACACACAGTTCCCATAGACCGAAATGTAAAGGCACTTTTCAGTGCCGTTTTTTTTCTAACTCCCCACTCCCACCAACTTTAAAGACCCAAAACTCCCTAGTGCAGTTTTTTTTGTAATGGCTGGTTAATTTAGCACTCCACTTGTAATCTAGCCCATTGTGTATTATGGTGTAAGTATATTTTTAAGTTTGTAGTGTTTTATTATGATTTAACATTAAATTAGCTTTTGTTTGTGTTACAATCATATCACAATTATTTCAAGTGTTTTTGAAATTCAAAAGTATGTCAGGACTGTACAAAAAATCATAATATACACCTAGATTACGAGTTTTGCGTTAGAGGCTATGCGGTGCTAACGAGCAGTTTATGCTCACCACTCACTTACAGACAGCCCTGGTATTACAGGTTTTTACAAATCCGGCTTTAACCGCAAAAAAGTGAGCGTAGAGCAAATTTTGCTCCACATCTCTCACCTCAATACCAGCGCTGCTTACGTTAACGGTGAGCTGGCTAAACGTGCTCATGCACAATTTCCACATAGGAATCAATGGGGGAGAGCCGGCTGAAAAAAAACCTAACACCTGCAAAAAAGCAGCGTTAAGCTCCCAACGCAGCCCCATTGATTCCTATGGGGAAATAAAAGTTATGTCTGCACCTAACACCCTAACATGAACCCCGAGTCTAAACACCCCTAATCTTACACTTATTAACCCCTAATCTGCCGCCCCCGACATCGCTGACACCTACATTATATTATTAACCCCTAATCTTCCGCTCCGGACACCGCCACCACCTACATTATACTTATGAAGTGAACCCCTAATCTGCTGCCCCCAACATCGCAGACAACTACATTATATTTATTAACCCCCTAATCTGCCGCCCCCAATGTTGCCACAACCTAACTACATTTATTAACCCCTAATATGCCGCCACCAACATCGCCGCCACTATAATAAAGTTATTAACCCCTAAACCTAAGTCTAACCCTAACCCCACCTAACTTAAATTTAATTTAAATAAATCTAAATAAAATTACTACAATTAACTAAATTATTCCTATTTAAAACTAAATACTTACCTATAAAATAAACCCTAAGCTAGCTACAATATAACTGATAGTTACAGTGTAGCTAGCTTAGGGTTTATTTTTATTTTACAGGCAACTTTGTATTTATTTTAACTAGGTACAATAGTTATCAAATAGTTATTAACTATTTAATAACTACCTAGTTAAAATAAAGACAAATTTAACTGTAAAATAAAACCTAACCTAAGTTACAATTACACCTAACATTACACTACAATTAAATTAATTACCTAAATTAAATATAATTAATTACAATTAAATAAAATTATCTAAAGTACAAAAAAACCCACACTAAATTACAGAAAATAATAAAGAAATTACAAGATTGTTAAACTAATTACACCTAATCTAATCCCCCTAACAAAATAAAAAAAAAAACCCAAAAATAAAAAAAGCCCTACCCTACACTAAATTACAAATACCCCTTAAAAGGGCCTTTTGCGGGGCATTACCCCAAAGTAATCAGCTCTTTTACCTGAAAAAAAAGTACAATTCCACCACCCACACAACCAACCCTACTCTAAAACCCACCCAATCCCCCCTTAAAAAAACTTAACACTAACCCCCTGAAGATCACCTTACCGGGAGACATCTTCGCCCAACTGGGCTGAAGTCCTCAACGAAGCTGGGAGAAGTCTTCATGCAAGCTGGGCGAAGTGGTCCATCAGATGGGCAGAAGTCTTCATCCAGACGGCATCTTCTATCTTCATCCATCCGGCGCAGAGCGGGTCCATCTTTAAGTCATCCGACGTGGAGCATCCTCTTCTTCCGACGACTAAACACAGAATGAAGGTTCCTTTAAATGACGAGTGTACAAGAATATGTGTGGCAAACAAGTCAGATGTTAACAAAACAAATATGCTCAACACAATGTGCTAAAAAACAATACTCTCCTTATTAGAATATACAGATGACCGCTGCCCTTCCTCAGTCTCTCCCCAGGGACTGTACAGACAATAGACAAAACGAAATGGATGGCGCTGGTCTTGATGTGTAGTTAATTTCTAATGATAGATAGAAATGGACTTGATGTGCAAGTTAAATCCGACAAAATAATGTGCAGTATACTCACTCCTTTAGTAATGTGAGTTCAGCTTCTAAGGTGTGTCTCTCTCCAAAGGAACAACAGGTGATTTTCAAAGGTGTTATCAGCTGGGCTGAAAAAGGATTAAAACCCCATCAGCAGTAAGGTAATAACTTTGGTTGTAAATCATGTAGTAACTTACTTATACAAAGTAGAAAGTCCGGCTTGTCACAGAAAAGAATGATTCCCAATATAAGAGATAAAAAAGGTTTATTTTAGCTCTACGCGTTTCAACACTCAAGCGTCTTTTTCAAGAGCAATAAAAACAAGTAAAAAAGTTTGTACAAACTTTTTTACTAACTTTTTTACTTGTTTTTATTGCTCTTGAAAAAGACGCTTGAGCGTTGAAACGCGTAGAGCTAAAATAAACCTTTTTTACCTCTTATATTGGGAATCATTCTTTTCTGTGACAAGCCGGACTTTCTACTTTGTATAAGTAAGTTACTACATGATTTACAACCAAAGTTATTACCTTACTGCTGATGGGGTTTTAATCCTTTTTCAGCCCAGCTGATAACACCTTTGAAAATCACCTGTTGTTCCTTTGGAGAGAGACACACCTTAGAAGCTGAACTCACATTACTAAAGGAGTGAGTATACTGCACATTATTTTGTCGGATTTAACTTGCACATCAAGTCCATTTCTATCTATCATTAGAAATTAACTACACATCAAGACCAGCGCCATCCATTTCGTTTTGTCCTTTAAATGACGTCATCCAAGATAGCGTCCCTTCAATTCCGATTGGCTGATAGAATTCTATCAGCCAATCGGAATGAAGAAAGAAAAAATCCTATTGGCTGATGCAATCAGCCAATAGGATTGAACTGGCATTCTATTGGCTGATTGGAACAGCCAATAGAATGCCAGCTCAATCCTATTGGCTGATTGGATCAGCCAATAGAATTGATCTTCAATACTATTGGCTGATTACATCAGCCAATAGGCTTTTTCTACCTTAATTCCGATTGGCTGATAGAATTCTATCAGCCAATCGGAACTGAAGGGATGCCATTTTGGATGACGTCATTTAAAGGAACCTTCATTCTGTGTTTAGCGGTCGGAAGAAGAGGATGCTCCGCGTCGGATGTCTTGAAGATGGACCCGCTCCGCGCCGGATGGATGAAGATAGAAGATGACGTCTGGATGAAGACTTCTGCCCGGCTTAGATGAAGACTTCTCCCGGCTTCGTTCAGGACTTCGGCCCGGTTGGGTGAAGATGTCTCCCGGTAAGGTGATCTTTAGGGGGTTAGTGTAATGTTTTTTAAAGGGGGGATTGGGTGGGTTTTAGAGTAGGGTTGGTTGTGTGGGTGGTGGGTTTTAATGTTGGGGGGGCATTGTTCTTTTTTTCAGGTAAAAGAGCTGATTACTTTGGGGCAATGCCCCGCAAAAGGCCCTTTTAAGGGCTATTTGTAGTTTAGTGTAGGGTAGGGGTTTTTTTATTTTGGGGGGGCTTTTTTTATTTTGTTAGGGGGATTAGATTAGGTGTAATTAATTTAAAAATCTTGAAATTTCTTTATTATTTTCTGTAATTTAGTGTTTGTTTGTTTTTTGTACTTTAGATAATTGTATTTAATTTAGGTAATTAATTTAATTGTAGTGTAGTGTTAGGTGTAATTGTAACTTAGGTTAGGTTTTATTTTACAGGTAAATTTGTCTTTATTTTAACTAGGTAGTTATTAAATAGTTAATAACTATTTAATAACTATTGTACCTAGTTAAAATAAATACAAAGTTGCCTGTAAAATAAAAATAAACCCTAAACTAGCTACAATGTAACTATTAATTATATTGTAGCTAGCTTAGGGTTTATTTTACAGGTACGTTTTTAGTTTTAAATAGGAATAATGTAGTTAATGATAGTAATTTTACTTAGATTTGTTTAAATTATATTTAAGTTAGGTGGGGTTAGGGTTAGACTTAGGTTTAGGGGTTAATAACTTTATTATAGTGGCGGCGACGTTGGGGCGACAGATTAGGGGTTAATAAATGTAGGTAGGTGGCGGCGATGTTAGGGCCGGCAGATTAGGCTTTAATAATATTTAACTAGTGTTTGCGATGCAGGAGTGCGGCGGTTTAGGGGTTAATATATTTATTATAGTGGCAGCGATGTCCGGTTCGGCAGATTAGGGGTTAAAAAATGTATTTGTGTTTGTGATGCGGGAGGGCCTCGGGTTAATAGGTAGTTTATGGGTGTTAGTGTACTTTTTAGCACTTTAGTTGAGTTTTATGCTACGGCGTTGTAGTTTAAAACTCTTAACTATTGACTTTTAAATGCCTTTACCAGTCTTGACAGGAGAGGGTCTACCGCTCACTTTTGGTCAGACTCGTAATACCGGCGCTATGCAATTCCCATTGAAAATATAGGATATGCAATTGACGTAAGTGGATTTGCAGTATTTCCGAGTCTGGCCAAAAAAGTGAGCTGTACACCTGTACCTTCAAGACTCGTAATACCAGCGGGCGTTAAAAAGCAGCGTTGGTACCGGACAACGCTGCTTTTTAAGCCAAACGCAAGACTCGTAATCTATCCGATAGTTTTTTTCTATGCATCTCTCATTTCATTGTCCAGTTGTTTAGTTTCTTTGTTTCTCAAGTAGAGAATACAATGGCTATTTCTGTCATGGTAATAACAATATATATTTGTTTCTTAAATAGCCAGAAAGACTACAAAAACTAGAAATTATCAATATCATATTTTAGTTAAATTTAATAGTGTAATGATGGGATAAGGAGACTGTATTATGTTCACTTTCCCTGAGATAAATTACATTTTATTTTTTGTGTGTTTGTTTTACTATTGAAGTAAGTCATATCCTGTACAACAACATGAGTTCTGCAGAGCTTTTCAAATGGGAATATGTGCTGAACCATCATTACTTTGTACAATCTCAACAATAGCTGTTTAGATAGAACTTTTGATCTCAGTCTCTGAAGTTGAAAACATTCTTTTTCTGTGTGAAAGGACATTACAGAGAATGTACTTAAATTCAGAGTTGAAGGGCACGGGACAGTAGTTTATAATGGTGTGTATTAAAGGGACACTCAATCAAAATTAAACTTTCATGATTCAGATAGAGCATGCCATTTTAAACAACTTTCCAATTTACTTCCATTATCTAAATGTGCACAGTCTTTTTATATGTAAACTTTTTGAGTCACCAGCTCCTACTGAGCATGTGCAAGAATAAGTGTGTATGCATTTGTGAATGGCTGATTGCTGTCACATGGTACGTGTATGCATTTGTGAATGTCTGATGGCTGTCACATGGTACAGGGGGAGTGGAAAAAGACATAATTTTTATAATTGTCAGAAAAAAAATCTACTACTCATTTGAAATTCAGACCAAGTGCTATTGCATTGTGTTGATTATGCAAATCTACTGTGTTGACTGGTCCTTTAAAGGGATGTCCAGTAAATAAAGTAATCAGCAAATGCATGATAACAACAAGACAATAAAATAGCCCTTACTTAGTCTGAACTTCAAATGAGAAGCAGATTTTTTTGACAAATTTCAAAGTTATATCTGTTTCCACTCCTCCTGTATCATGTGACAGCCATCAGCCAATCACAAATGCATATACGTATATTCTATGCATTCTTGCACATGCTCAGTAGGAGCTGGTGGCTCAAAAAGTGTAAATATAAAAAGATTGTGCACATTGGAAAATTGTTTAAGATTGCCTGCTCTATCTGAGTCATGGTCATGATAGTTTAATTTTGACTTGAATGTCCCTTTAAAGGTTTTCTTTTTTTCCGTTTCTATATATTTTAGCCCTTGTATGTTTTTTAATGGACTTTTATCATTTCTTTTTTAAAGTGTGCCCATGTCAGTGAGAACTGATGTGTAAGTTGTCCCTATCACCCATTGAGCAAATCATACCTGAGTATCAGTTGTGCACATCTGTGTTTCCTTCTTTTTTTAATTATTATTTAAAAATGTTTAGTTTACCTTTCCCATACAAAAATAATTCTAACATATTTGAAAAATGTTGCATACATGAGTCCTTTAAAGAGACACTGTTCTAAAAAAAAAAAATAAAAAAATAAACATCCACTTGAAAGAGTAGCATTTAAAATAGTGACCCCCCCCCCCTAAAAAAGTAAAAGCTGGTTAAATTAACTTGCATCTAATATAGCAGTATGTCTATGTCCTGCTAATACCCAGTGGCTAATTATTAACATTTGTTCCCAGTAACCAATGAACTTTTGCAGGAAGTACCTGTCTATCAATACACATAAGCAGGAAGTACACAGCCAATAATACTGCTGTATTAGTTGAATTGTAGTCAAGACAAGACAGTCACACTATGTTTATATGCTTCTCTGTTATATTGATTGTAGAAAATATTTGAATACAGTGCCACTTTATATGCTTACCTATATTGGTTCCTATTCCAGTCCATCAGAATTACTATGCAAAAATATTGCCTGGGCATTTCTTTTTTTGGCTTTTAGTTGAATAAATAAGCTGCCTGATATAGTATACAATATTCCAGCCAATATATTTATTATTATTTATTTGTAAATCCCCT
This sequence comes from Bombina bombina, assembly GCF_027579735.1. NCBI lineage: Eukaryota > Metazoa > Chordata > Amphibia > Anura > Bombinatoridae > Bombina > Bombina bombina. Next base: position 566,182,111 of record NC_069503.1, read on the forward strand.
CCAGAAATGTAGCACTCAGTAAATTATTTGGGCTTTACAATGGCACTGATTATTGAAAGGTAAATAAATACAGATAAACAAAAATACAAAACAAAATGTAAATACAAACTGAGGAAGCCCTGCTTCAAAAAGATCAGTTCATTATTGAAATGGCTGCCTAATATGATTTTATGCTTTTGTATTAAAGGGACAGTCTAGTCAAAATTAAACTTTAATAATTCAAATAGGGCATGACATTTTAAAAACTTTCCAATTTACTTTTATCATCAAATCTGATGGTAATTTGAAGACACCAACGTGAAACAACTGGAAACCTATAAAGCCATTAAGTGGAACAAAAAGTTTGGTAAATATCCCCCTGACTACCAGGAAAAAGTTTGTTTGGGAGTTATCTTGCCTTAGAATAATATATATATATATATATATATATATATATATATATATATATATATATATATTTGGGATAAGATCATAAATCCTAGGAAGTGGTCATAATAGTCTTGGATTAAGGGACTTATTGTTTTGTTCTTTTGTTATTGTGCACATTAAAACAATTGCTTAAAGAGACAGTTTACTTAAAAAATGTCTCCCCTTTAATTGGTTCCCAATGATCCACTTTACCTGCTGGAGTGTATTAAATTGTTTACAAGTATTTCCATTAACCTTATATTGGCATTTGAATTAGTTTATTTAGCCTGTGGTATCCCCACCCATCCTGAAAGTTTTTGGCCACAAGGCCAAGCTGTATTAACACAGCCAGCAGAAGAAATGACAATCCCAGTGGGTTATAGAAGAGATAAGGTAATAAAATGTTAATTTTCCATTGTTCTCTCCAAGTATTGGTGATTGGTTTATGGACAGATATAAGATTAAGAAGCAGGTATATGTACACAATGTGATAAAGTAATGAGATCTGATTATACCTATAAGCTTAACCCATTTTATTAGGTTGTGGCTTCAAAACACAAAATCGGCTAATTAATATGCACAAATAAGCCTTAAAAAAGCACATCTCATACATTTTATACTCTGCAGCTGGTAAAAAAAGTAATTGAAAACACATTAAGGGAAAAACAATTGTATTGTATACTGTCCCTTTTAAGGCCAGTGAAGAAACCAATCTAGGTGAAGGGATCTGAAATTCATAAAGGTTAATAATGTGAGAAAGTAAGTTCTTTCTGTAAGGAGACTACAGGCCGGTGGAGATAATAAGCACCCAGGTTTTTTTTATAAAAGATACCACAGAGTTAAAACACATAATAAAGGGAAAAAGGAAAATAAGTCCTAGGGTCTGGATAAAACAGTCTAGGAGTGTGGGACATTATGTTTGTTTAGTCATCACCACATTTGCTACAAGTTCTGTTTAATCCCAGTGAACAAGCCAGCCCAGGTGAAGATACCTAAATTATGCAAATTTAAAACAACTTGAGCAGCTTTAAGAACAACCTGGCAGAAAATCAGTGTTTCTTATAGTTTTTCCATCTAGAAAAGTGAACTTTGTTACACTTATACATACTACTCAAAGAAGCCAGAGTTTCTTTAAAAGGACATACTCCTTAATTAGCAAACAATCAAATAGGAGAAAACAGTGCTGCTTATGTTGATGTATACATTAATCAAAGCCTAATTTTGCAAATTATAATTTACTGAGGCATTGTAAAATCTAACATTTGAGTCTTTGGTAAAATATACTTAGAACTGCATTTCTCCAGCTCCAGCTGTTTTACTTGAGATTAAAAAATGGAATGTATATAATACTATGTTTTTAGTAAAGATAAGCAATGTAAAATATAACACACTATGGGAGAGATTACATATACGGCGCAGGCTTCAGCGCAAGCGCTGCTACCCGCGCCACCCGTAATTTCACCTCGCACATCGGGGTATCACATATACGGCTCCAGCAGTTCATAAAATGCCTTAAGTAGGATAAACTAGCGATGTCCAGAAATGACTGTAAATACAAAGTTCTGGAGTCACCAGTGACTTACGGCACTTTAGAAACTGCTGGCACCTAAGAAAAGTAAAAAAAAAAATGATCAAATCTCCAGCAAGCGTCTAACCCGCCTCCCAAAAATAAGCCTGACACGTAAAACCCCTATATCCGCCATCAATCCCACATCGGAACTAATAAAAGTATTAACCCCTAAACCGACAACCCCCCAAAACGCAATATGCCTAATTAAACTATTAACCCCTAAATCCACCATCAAACCCACACCGCAATAAACCCATCAAAGTATTAACCCCTAAACCACCAAAGCCCACAACGCAATAAATCTATCAAAGTATTAACCCGTAAACCGCCAAAGCCCACAATGCAAATAATTAAATTACTAAGCCCCCTAACCTATCACCCCTTACCTAATACCCCCTAAATGAACCCAAATTACAAAATACTAAGCTTACTAACTATTAAAATAAAAAATCTAACACTACTTTAAAAATAAAAAAATAAACTAAGCATAAATTAAAGGGATCAGTCTAGTCAAAATAAAAATTCTGGTTTAGACTGTCCCTTTAAACTACAATTACATAAAATAAAAAATCTAAGATTACAGAAAATAAAAAACAAAATTATCAAATTTTAAAAAATTATACCTAATCCCTATGAAAATAAAAAAGCCCCCCCAAAATAAAAACATCCCCATACTCTAAGAATAAACTACCAGTAGCCCTTAAAATGGCTTCTTGTAGGGCATTGCCCCAAGATAATCAGCTCTTTTACATAAAAAATACACAAAGTCCCCCCAACAGTAAAACCCCCCACCCACAAAAACCCCCAAAATAAAAAACCTAACACTAAAAAAACTAAACTACCCATTGCCCTGAAAAGGGCATTTTACAAAATGCCCACCCTAATCTAAATAAATAACCCCCCCCCCCAAAAAAAAACAAAAAAAAAAACCTAAGTCTAACCCCCAGGTTGGTAATCACCATTCCTGAAGTCCGGCAGAGAAGATCCTGTCCCATGCGGTGAAGCCTTCTTCCAAGCGGCGACCTCTTCTTTCTTCTTCCAGGAACAATCTGGCACTGAGCGGAGGGTGGAGCTGAAGACCGATGACCGCAGAGCTGAAGACCAGCGACCCTGGAACTGAAGACCGGCGACGCAGCATATGTAATGGGGCCCTATAAAAAGTAGTACCTAGCTTAACCTGATTTTGCAAATTTTAACCTATTGAGATATTGTAAAATCAAAAAATTGAGTCACTGGTAAAATATAATTAGAGCTGTATCTCTCCAGCTTTAAACTGGGTTGTTTTACTTGAGGTAAAAAAAAAAAATGATTTGATATAAAACTAGGTTTTCGGTACAGAAGAAGGTTAGAAGGTTTTTATCTCTGTTTAAACTGAATGGATTAACTAAATACTGATTATATAACACATTTAGCCATAAAGATTGGTAGCTGTTAAAAAATGGAGAAAAAACAAACAAACAAAGAAAAAAAAAAACAGGTTTAAGAGATCTAACCATAGAACTGCCTTAAAGGGACAGTCTACCTTAGAATTGTTATTGTTTTAAAAGATAGATAATCCCTTTATTACCCATTCCCCAGTTTTGCATAACCAACACAGTTATATTAATATACTTTTTACCTCTGTGATTACCTTGTATCTAGGAACCTTCTTCCAGCCCCTGACCACATGACTGTGACTGTTTATTATCTATTGTCTTAAATCTAGCATTGTTTTGTGCTAAATCTTAAATAACCCCCTGTCCATGAACACAGTGTTATCTATATGGCCCACGTGTACTTTCTGTCTCTTTGTGTTGAAAAGAGATTTAAAAAGCCTGTGATAAGAGGCAGCCCTCAAAAATTTAGAAATTAGCATATGAGCCTACCTATGTTTAGTTTAAACTAAGAATACTAAGAGAAAAAAGCAAATTTGATGATAAAAGTAAATTGGAAAATTGATTAAAATTAAAAGTCCTATCTGAATAATGAAAGTTTAATTAATACTAGATTGTCCCTTTAATTAAACATAAATTAGAAAGTTGCTTACAATGTCATGCTCTATCTGAATCATGAAAGAAAAAATTTGGGTTCAGTGTCCCTTTAAGGCAGGAAGTCAGAGAGTACAAGAGGCAGAACAGCGTGTGTCTGATCTAGAGGATGCCTCTGACATAAACAGAACTCAGATAGCGGAAAATAAAAAAAATGATTTTTAAAATGCAGTCAAAATTAGAAGATCTTGAAAACCGAAGTAGAAGAAACAACATTAGGATAATAGGAGTCCCTGAATCTAACACATATGAAGATTTACTTAAATTTGTATCCATAACAATTCCCTCTATTTTAGAGATTCCTTACTCACATAGCCCAATAACAGTGGAAAGGGCGCATGGGTACAAATCTATCTAATAAAGATGGAAGTATAAGACCTAGACCGATTATTGCCAAAATCTTACATTTCCAAGATAAGATTCCTATTTTGCAACATTTTAGAAAGAAACAGATGGTTCAAATAGAGGATGCTCAGATAAAGATCTTCCAAGATTTTTCATACGAAACATTCACTAAGAGAAAAGAGTGAACACCGATATGTGGTAGAATGATAAAGGAAGGGATCATGGCTACAGTTATTTATCCAGCCACTCTGAAATTTTTTGATGATAAAACAGTTCATTTCTTTGATAATATTAAAGAAGCAGAGCAATTTTTAACTTTAAAAAAAGACACATAGGCAATGTCCTAGAAACGTACCTTAAAGGTGTCCTTAGATTCAGCAACAGGATGGAATCTGGTTTGGGAATGTATTTGTGTATTAAGAATAATAGTCAAGCGACAGTATTCCCCTCCCCCCCTTTTTTTCCCTTCACTCCTGGCCACCCCTCTCTTTTAATTCTTTTTTTATTTACCTCCTAATTAAGATAACCTATGAATAAAGAGCTTAATTTAGTGATTACATCTTGGAACGTGGGGGGTATCACCTCCCCTATAAAGAGGAAAGTAATTCTTAGACACCTTTAAATAATTACATTCTGAAATCGCCTTCTTGCAAGAAACACATTTATCAGTGAAGGAAGTCCTAAAACTTTAAACTCACTGGGTGGGGGGGGGGGGGGGGGGGTGATAGCATCCCCATTGATTGCAAGGAAAAAAGGGGTGGCTATTTTGATGGGTAAAAAATTGGATTATAAAAATATATTTTCTTATGCTGACCCAGAGGGGAGATATGTTATATTAAAAACTCAATTTAAAAATATTTATACATTATGCAATCTGTATGTACCTAATTGGCTTAATCCCAAATTTTGGGACTCCCTTCAAAGTAAAATACTAAATACAGTAGAAGGTCACCTTATCATGGGAGGAATATGGCACCTCAATTTCCCCTTGGCAGGTTAAGACAAGGTAAAAATAAATTTAAAACTAATAGGGATAAAACTGAAAACAGACAATTCAGGAAACTTTATAATAATTTGGGCGTTAAAGACATATAGAGAGAACAAATCCGGACAGGAAGGGTTATTCCTGTATGGCCAAAAAATATAACTCACTCACAAGAATAGATTTATTTCTAGTTAGCAATAGCTTAATTAAAGGATTACTTTCTGTTATCATTTTTAAGCTAAACAACTAACATATTAAAGTTAATAAACATTAATTAAAACCTACTGACCTATATTTTCTCCAAAACTAAGTTTCATAACGTTCTAAAAGTTATATCTTTTATTCGCCGATGATGTCACGTTATCCTGCCCACTATTTTCAGCACTGTGTGTTCAAAATACTTAAACCAATAACTTTGTGTTTAAAGTGCCATTTTGAAACCTAGGTATTGTAAACGGATTGGTACAGAGCAAAGGATACCCACGGAGTGGGTTTGGAAAACAATTAAATTTGCAGACAAGATTTCTGATATACGGTAGAGATATGTTAATGAAAGGCTATTGATAAAAAGCGTATTTGGGGTAGTTAGTTAGTAACAGGCATAGAAAATATTTACTTACAGTGGCCCTTTAACATTGGAATTAATGCATCAATTCATCTCTTCTGTTTGTCAGATCATGCTTCAATTGGATTGGCTATTTCTTGTTTTCCCTTTTAAATCCTTTTTTCCCCGTTTTCACTTTCCAATATTTTTACTTAAAGGGACAGTTAACTCAAAAATGTTCTCCCCTTTAATTTGTTCCAAATTATCAACTTTACCTGCTGGAGTGTATTAAATTGTTTACAAGTATTTCCATTACCCTTATATTGGCATTTGAAATAGTGTATTTAGCCTGTGGTATCCCCACCCATCCTGAAAATGTTTGGACTGGAGGCCAAGCTGTGTTAACTCAGGCAGTAGAATTCATTACACTCCCAGTGGGTTATAGAAGAGATAAGGTAATAAAATCTTAATTTTCCATTGTTCTCTCCAAGTATTGGTGATTGGTTTATGGACAGATATAAGATAAAGAAACAGGTATATGTACACAATGTGATAAAGTAATGAGATCTGATTATACCTACAAGCTCAACCCATTTTATTAGGTTGTGGCTTCAAAACACAAAATCAGTTAATTCATATACACAAATAAGCCTTAAAAAAGCAAATCTCATACATTTTATACTCTGCAGCTGGTAAAAAAAAAGTAATTGGAAACACATTAAGGGAAAAACATTTTTACAGTATACTGTCCCTTTAAAGATTTTAAATTTAAAGAATTTCTCAATAAATAATGGGAAGAATTTTGTTTTTTTAACCAAGTGCCTATGAATAGACCTGAACTTTTTTGGCAAATGGCCAAAGCAGTTTTAACAGGAGACACTATGGCCTATGTGAATGTTTTGAAGAAGAGATTTAGGAAGAGAGAAAATGAAACAACTAATCATTAAGTCAATTCATATAATACCTATATTCTAACGCCTATTAGAGAAAACTGGTTGAAATATATTAAGGCCAATAAAAGAACGAGATACCTTTTTAATATATTCCAATGCACAAAGAATTAGAATTACAAACAAAATATTATAGACATGGGAATAAATTTGGCAAACTTATGGCTAGGCTGGTCAAAAATCAAACTAAAACCCAAGGTATTGAGGCTATACAATTGGATGGTGTCCTGTACAAGAACCCTAAAGAAATCTCACCAGCCTTCACAGATTATTATTCAGATTTATATTCTCGTAAGGAAACTCACTATGAAAATAGATCTACATTTTGGGAAAGAGTTAGAAATCCATCAATTTTGAAACAACTAGTAGCTAAAATTAACACTAAAATTACAGAAAAGGAGATATCTGATACTATAGATCAAATCTCTCTTAATACATCACCTGGACCTGAACTACTTCCCAATTAATTTTACAAAATCTTAAAACCTAATATTATCCTACACCTAAAACATCTTTATAATAGTTATCATGTAGATGGAGAGCCATGTTAGAGCGCCTCCTCTGCATCCTGGACCACGTTGATATTGAAACAGGGGAAAACCCATGTGACATGGGATCATATAGACCAATCGCTTTGTTAAACTCTGATTACAAAATTTTAACATCAATTCTAGCCAAAAGAATGCAAAGTTCTTTGAATCAGATGATTCATCCAGATCAGGTAGGCTTTTTGATTGGATTCAGAGAAGGTGTTAAACTCGGTAATTCATGACCATATATTTTTCTCTTTAAAAAAATTTGGTTATCATGGTCATCTTATACACTTTGTGGAAAATATTTATAAAAATTCTAAAACTTTGTTAAAAATAAATGGTTAATTATCTCAGAGCATCACATTAGATAAAGACAAGGATGCCCACTTTCCCCTCATCGTAGCTATAGAATCTCTTGCAATTACACTATGACAACAAATTGATGGTATCAAGCTAGGCAAAAAATAAGTTAAAGTTGCCCTTTATGCAGAAGATCTTCTAGTATATATTTCCAATCTTTCTAAAAACATACCACAGCTCTTGCAAAGTATTAAACAATGTACCTAATTTTCAGCATACAAGGTCAATATAACAAAATCAGACATTTTTTGGTTAAAAAAAACTCATAATTCTAAATTAATGATACCATTTGAAATTGCAACTAACTCTTTTAAATACCTTGGAATTCACATATCTTTAGTACCGGACAATTGATATAGATTAAATATTACAAGTACATTAACCAAAATTAGAGAGGACATGAAGAATTGGCACAATCTCCCTCTATCTTTGTCAGGGCAAATAGCACTCTTCAAAATGATCTCTCTTCCCAAAATTCTTTATATACTGCAAAACATACCTCAAGAAAAAGTACATACAAACTTTTAATTCAGATCTATCATACTTCATTTGGCAGGGTAAGAAGCCTACAATTGAAAAAATGTTTTTTCCCTAAAAAATATGGGGGGTTGGGTCTTACTAAACCTAGAGAAATATAATCTGATTCTAATGGGGAAAATTGTAGTTGGTTGGATGGGAAATTCCAATAATTTTTCACATTTTGAATTAGAAGAAAATGTAATTTATACCTATTCACCTATTTCAATTGCTCACTGTAATCCCAAATCCCTCCCTAAAACAATTAAAAATTTAAAATCTTTATATAATGTATTGACAGCTTGGCGTAAGATATGCACATTATTAGGCATTAACTATATCTCTAATCATCAATTAATTAGGGGTAACCCAGAATTTCCAGCAGGAATTCACTCTATAATATTTAATAGATGGGCACTGATGGGACTTACAAAATTAACTAAATTTATAGATGCATTGACTAAGGTTGTAAAAACATTTTTTGATCTGAAAGAGGATTTTTTCCTGGAAAACAAAGATTTTTTTGCCTACCTACAGGTTAGACATTATATCTCTGAAATTGTATCTTTATACGGGTGGGATTGGAGTTGGGATACATTGGATTTATGGATTTTAATGGTAACAAAATATTTTTTTTCTATTTCCCCATGGTACAAATTGATCTTGGCAGTAAACGGAGACAGCAACCTAGATAGCATTTCTTATAAATGGCAAAGCACAGTTGAAGATGTAGATGCTAATCTTATTGGGAGCTCTATTATGAAAATTTACAATGTCACGCTTTCAGCATTCTGGAGAGAGTCACATTTAAAGCTTCTACTTATGACATACTATACACCTAAGATGGGCTATAAATGGCATAATGTAAATTTTAATAAATGCCTAAATTGTCAGTTACAGAGGGCAGATTTATTACATATGCTCTGGGAATGTCCAAGATAAAACAGTTTTGGTTTAAATGTAAATACTTGCCTACAAATGCAATGAACAAATCAGATTTCAAATCCTCCCTACGACAGATTATATTCTTACTTCCCTATAGTAAAAACCCAGGAGAGAATAAATTTATACACGCTATAATATCTGCAAGAAGTTTAATTTTTCATAAAGCAGGAGCCAAAAATGTCAGAAGTAATAGAATTTTCTAAAAAACAATGTATTATTAAACAGAAAGATACAGAGATAAATACAGAATTGAAAATTCATTTATTTTTTGGGAAATGGTCTATTTTCATTAGAGCCCTGACAAAAGAGGAACAAGATATTATTATACTTGCATTAAAAAATTCAGATTTAGTGCTCCTAGGATCCGGTAGACCCTGGAGAGATAGAGAGGCTAGGATTGAAGGTAGAGAATAGGAGTCTTTCCTTACTTTCCTCCCCCCTTCCCTTTTATCTTCTTCTTCTCCCTGTTGCTTGTGATGAACCAAGTTTATGTATGTATTTGTAAGATATTTTGTGTGATGTGTGCCTAATAGATAACCTGCTTACTCCCGTGGAGTTATTTATGAGTCAGCACTGATTGGCTAAAATGCAATTCTGCCAAAAGAACTGAGATAAGGGGTAGTCTGAAGACACTTGGGTACAAGGTAATCACAGAGGTAAAAAGTATATTAATATCAATGTGTTGGTTATGCAAAACTGGGGAATAGGCAATAACGGGATTATCTGTATCTTTGAACAAATACAATTCTGGAGTAGACTGTCCCTTTAACCAATAATATCAATTCAAAATCTGCAGTTATTAATTTCATATAATTGAGTAATTGTATAATTATCCCCTAAAGGGATACTATTCCCATTTTTTTTCATGATTTAGTTAGATCATACAAATTTAAGCAACTTCCTAATTTACTCCTGTATCCACCAATCAGCAAGTGCTACCTATGGTGCTGAACCAAAAATGGGCCGGCTCCTTAGATTATATTCATGCTTTTACAAATAAAGATAACAAGAGAACAGAGACAAATTGATAATAGAAGTAAATTAGAAAGTTGCTCAAAACTGTATGCTCTATCCGAATCATTAAAAAAAAAAATTGGATTTAGTATCCCTTTAATGACCAGTGATGTACCATGTACGTTGCTGGTCTTTCTATGGGGGGGGTGTGTTTTTTAATAGCGCGGTCTCGCCAGCTATTTTAGCAAGAGTGAAGGAGGTAGGGTGGGTCTAATAGCTATTACAGGCAGACAATCCTGTAACGACCAGCGACATACAGGGTACGTTGAGGTTGTTAAGGGTTTAACATGTTTCATAATTTAATGGCACACTGTACTGTAAAATGTATTTGCTATTAATGTGTTGCAAGCTACAGGGGATTAAATATATGGGAAATTTCTTCTTTATGTTTGTTTTTGTATTTGAAATATACTGACCATTGAAATTAAAAACTTGCCTATTCAGGAAGGGCAACCTTATTTCTCTTTATATGTCAATAAATGCCAATACTTACGTTGTGACATTTTCATTGGTGGTTGTTTTAAATGAGCAAAACCAGATATGTTAACAGCAAAAAATAAACCTAAATGAGCAATTTCTAATACATTTAATGCTTTGAAGTTGCTATAATTCAACCAATACAGATCCTACCTGATTTACAATAAAAAGTTTGAATTTAGCCTAAATTAATTCCATTAAAAAGTTGACCCACACTAGCTATGGAGTGAGGATAAATCCCTATATTTCTAACTAGTGTGTACTACGCCTGTATTCTTATGCAGTGAAAGCACTTCAATCTGCTGTCTAATTTTTAGCAGCATTAGCAGAAAAATAGCTAATGCATGCTTATGGCAAAATGTATCTACACTGAAAGCTTTATTTAAAGGGACAGTCTACACCAGAATTTTTATTGTTTTAAAAGATAGATAATCCCTTTATTACCCATTTCCCAGTCTTGCATAACCAACACAGTTATATTAATATACTTTTAACCTCTGTGATCATCTTGTATCAAAGCCTCTGCAAACTGCCCCTTTATTTCAGTTCTTTTGACAGACTTGCATTTTAGCCAATCAGCGTCTGCTCCCAGATAACTTCACGTGCACGAGCACAGTGTTATCTATATGAAACACGTGAACTAACACCCTCTAGTGGTGAAAAACTGTTAAAATGCATTCTGAAAAGAGGTGGCCTTCAAGGTCTAAGAAATTAGCATATGAACCTCCTTTCAACTAAGAATACCAAGAGAACAAAGCAAAATTGGTGATAAAAGTAAATTGGAAAATTGTTTAAAATTACATGCTCTATCTGAATCATGAAAGTTTATTTTGGCCTAGACTGTCCCTTTAAATAGCAAATTTCTTTTGGTGTATAATGTACTTTATTTGACAAGGGCAATAAAAAGCTTGTTCACAGGAGAGCTGTTAGATGGAGCTGTAGCAAAGTAATATATATTGTTACAATGCTTCTCAGCCACACACACATCACAGAGACACCATATTACATACCATAATGTATTACCACTTATAATAGAGATAATTATATACAAATACATTTCACCTATACAGTATCTCCATGTGACTAATATTCAATCTGCTGTACATTATTACTTTACATTACAAACTTCTTATACATACAAAGTATTACATAAAATATGTGTGAGGATTGGAGTTAGAGTAGGAGAGAGAGGGCAGTAATTATCAGGGTGTAGGATCAAGCAGTCATTTACTTATAATGAAATTAAAAGCACAGAACTTTGTAATATAATTAGCAAGTTAAAGGACCAGTAAATACAGTAGATTTGCATAATCAACAAATGCATGATTTATGACTATTTCCACTACTCCTGTATCATGTGACAGCCATTAGCCAATCACAAATGCATATACTTATATTCTGTGAAATCTTGCACATGCTCAGTAGGAGCTGGGGACTCAAAAGTGTAAATATTAAGACTGGGCATATTTTGTTAATGGAAGTAAATTGGAAAGTTGTTTAAAATTGCATGCTCTATCTGATTCATGAAAGTTTAATTTTGACTTGAGTGTCCCTTTAAGTACATTGAAATTGCAGTGTAATAAGCAGCATTTACACTGAGAGGGGGGTTACTAAAAGTTAAAAAAATAAAATATATTTTCTCTCCCCAGTGTTCACCTCCCTGCCCTCCTCTCATTTTCCAGTGAAAAGCAGGTTCACATTAAGTGTCACAAGTGTACACTTAATAATTTGGGTATAAATAAAATATTTGCATGTTATCCACAATTGTTCGGGGGGCATGCATTGCTCACAGGCAGGATTGCTCTGCCTTTCTATAAGGGTGTGTCACCATTGCATCGAAGACAACACAGAGAGGATATTTTTGTTGGTGAATTATTATATTATTCAAATATTTATTTCTAATGCCAAAGGGATTATATATTTAATGTATTGTCATTATTACTTATTTAAATGTTTTTTGTATGTACACTGACCCTTTAAATCTCCTTTCTTCCAGCCTTAAATTGTGACCTCTAGTCATAAATATTTTCCTTGGAATAAACAAAGCTTCTGCCATCTCTTTATATAGTTTTTAAATATATTTATGTAAAGTAAGTAATAATATCACCTCTCAAGTGCTCTCTCAGACCTAGTTTGAATAACATCTCCTAATAGTTTAAATTCTCCATTCCCCTTATTGTTTTGTGGCCTTTCTCTAAACATTTTATAACTCTGCAATGTATATTTTTTAAATTTGTCTCAGAACTGCACTCCATACTCAAGGTGAGGTCTTACCAGGGATTTATATAGTGACAAAATAATGCCTATTATTAGCCTTAGAAACCACTGCTCTGCATTGTGCACCTATTTTTAGCTTGTTATCTATTAGTACGTCCAAATCACATTCATCTTCTGTTTTTCAAGTCTATTCCCATTTAAAGGGACAGTAAACACCTTGTAATTACATCACATTTCTATTGTGCATATAAGACAAGTCTTACAATATTTAAAACAAATTAACATCCCTTTTTCTGCTATTATTTATCAATAGCCAAACTCCACCCACCATTTGCCGTATTTAGAGAAAACAATCTGGGCTTTAGTCAGCAGACTACTAGGCTAGCCAATGTCATAAAGTTAGTATAAAAGTCCTTTATTTGCAGTTGTTATTAGGGATAGATAACCAGTAGTTAGCATTGCAAAGTCATCAGGGTGCATTTCAAGCTCTGATAGTTAGAAATTGCTCAATTTTTAGAGCTAAATTACATGAAAAGGTAGTAGTTTCATTATGCAAAACTAAACATTTTATATAAAAATCTCAATGTGTTTACTGTCCCTTTTAAATATTAGGTTGCCTGCTTATTTTTAATATATATATATATATATATATATATATATATATATATATATATATATATATATATATATATATATATATATATATACATATAAAATCACAAGTCTAAATAGTGACATGTGCTGTAAATAGATATATACCTACAAACATTTATTTAGTCTGTATCTAGTTGGCAAACCAGTGCATTGAGTAGTCGCTTCTAAGGCTGATTTTTATTTTCTTAATATGCCACGGCTCAAAAATCTGCAGGCCATTTTGCAGACCTATAAAGTACTAATTCCGTTGGAGCTGGTGTCTCAGAGTCTCTTTACAAATATACTTCTCTGCTGAGATAAAGCAGTTTATTCTTTATTATCTCTTTTTGCCCCTCCTGAGTGGACTTAATCTGTGTTTAACACATTTATGGGCAACCATTAGTTCAACAATAACATGTTCTAACACATAAGAACATTAATTGTACTAGAACTCTAATACAACTGCGGAATATCTAAGAACATACTACCTAATAGAAGACAGTGATAGAATAACACCACTCTGGTAGAGGTAGCATTTTTTATTATGTTCTTTTAAATGTATTATTGGACTATAGATGCATCATGCACAGGTAAAAGGTGTTTATAAACAAGCTCTAAATGCAGATGGTCTTTATTATATATATATATATATATATATATATATATATATATATTTATATATTTTTATTTTTTTTATTTTTTTATTTATTTATTTATTTTTATTTGCAAGCCATTCACATAGCCTGAAATTTAAAATCCTACTTAAAGGGACAGTCTACACCAGAATTTTTATTGTTTAAAAAGATAGATAATCCCTTTATTACCCATTCCCCAGTTTTGCATAACCAACACAGTTATATTAATATATGTTTTACCTCTGTGATTACCTTGTATCTAAGCCTCTGCAGACTGCCCCCTTATCTGAGTGCTTTTGACTGACATGCAGTTTAGCCAATCAGTGCAGACTCCTAAATAACTCAACGGGAGTGAGCACAATGCTATCTATATGACACACATGAACTAGTACTGTCTAACTGTGAAAAATTTTTCAAAATGCTCTGAGCAAAGAGGCGGTTTTCAACGGTTTAGAAATCAGTTTGAGCCTACCTATGTTTAGCTTTTCAAAAATACCACCAAGGGAACAAAGCAAATGTAATGACTAAAGTCAATTGGAAAGTTGTTCAAAATGTCATGCCCTATCTGAATTATGAAAGTTTAGTTTTGACTAGACTGTCCCTTTAACAAATGTCCACATCCCTATTTTAAAAGGACAGTTTTCCCTGTTTGTTTTTCTCATTGTTCCCAGTGATCCAGTTTTACCTGCTTAAAGGGACAGTATACACTCATTTTCATATAACTGCATGTAATAGACACTACTATAAAGAATAAGATGCACAGATACTGATATAAAAATCCAGTATAAAATGGTTTAAAAACTTACTTAGAAGCTGTCAGTTTGGCTCTGTTGAAAAGGTGGCTGGAAAGCCCACTGCAAGTGGCAAATAAGACCCTCCCCCTTCTTTTGTATATGAAAAGACCCTTTACACAAACAGGAGCAAGCTGGAGAAGGTAGCTGATGGTATTCTCATAAAACTTTGGGGCTTGGTTAGGAGTCTGAAAATCAGAGCAATGTTATTTAAAAATAAGCAAAACTATACATTTATTTTGAAAAAAAACTTTATGGGCTATATAAATAGATCATCTACAAAACATTTATGCAAAGAAAAAATGAGTGTATAATGTCCCTTTAAGTGTAAAATTGTTTATAAAGTGCTCACTACCTTTCTATCGGCATTTGAAATATCTGATTTTACCTTTGGTATCCCTACCTATACTAAAAGTTTCTATACTTTAGTATAGACTAAAGAAAAGCTGTGTAAACATAGTCTGCAGAAGAAATTATTATTTTTTACCATTGTTTATTTATATAACGCCACACAATTCTGTAGCACTGGGAGGTAAAAGAGAAAAGCTATAAAATTTTAATTTCCAATTGTTCTTTCTAAGTATTGGGATTTGGTATACAAAGAGAAATAAAATAAGGAAGCATTTATGTGTACAGAAAGTAATAACATAAGGAGATATGATCTCTATGCAAGCTAAACCCATTTTGATGGGTTATTGTGTCAAAGAACAAAAACAGCTGTTTCATATACAAAATCAAACCTAAAAAAATAATTGTTTTATACATTTTATCCAGCTTGTATAACAAGTCATTGAAAACCCATTAAGGGGAAAACAATTTTACAGTATACTTTCCTTTTTATTGACAGATTATATAGACTTGCTCACTGGAATGAAATAAGCCAGTTGCCCTGATTCAGTCAGTCTTTTGTTATGTTAGTTTTTAAAATCCAGGTGTATTGTCCCCTTACACTTAAGGTTACTTACAATACTTGCATATCTATATAGCAGTGATAAGTACTGGCATAGTGCAATGCAATATGTAAAGTAGGATCTAAAACTATTTGATGCTCAAATACTTATTCCACAATTTGGTGAAATTTCTATATGAAGCTGACAAGCTGTCATGTGTGATACACATATAGGGCTATTTACAAATGTTAAAGTGTTTTCCAGCTTTGTAGTTCATGGAATAGTGTTAATTTGTAATATGAGGTAGCACAACTGAGAAACACAACATGTTTATTTTAGTTGTTGGCATAAATATTATGCAGGACCCACATTGAATTACAGTAAAAGTAAAAGTAAAAGTAAAATTAAAGTCTAAGGAATATATAAGACAGTAATTAAAAGGACAGAAAAACACCTTGCAATTACAAGACATCCCTGATGTGTTGCTATAGAATAACATACCAGCCAAGTCTCAACCTTTTTAAAACAAATTAATAGCCTTTTTACTGACATTGATTTTCAATTATCAAACTCCAGCCCCTCCCATTTCCTTATTTGGAATAGCCAATCTGGGCTTTTATCTGCAGACTATAAGGCTACCATTACGTATAGTGCTTTACAGTTCTAATTAGTTAAATGAAATGAAAAGGGGCACACTATATAAGGAACGTGTTGCAAGGTTGCCTCATTAACTAAATATTTTATTTTAAATATTCTTTTTTTTAATTTACTTTTAAGTAAATTGGAATCTGGATCTATATTGTGCTGTATGCTTGTTATTTATACAATCTACTTCTAATGTTAAACTAGTACTCTTCTAAATTAGGCTTTTAAAATAGATTTGTAAACATTATTATTTCTTTTTCAGTCTACAATAATGACAGAATCACTTGCTCCTGAAAGAAGATAATAATATAAAAAATTATCAAACATCTGAAAGACATAAGTATTAGTGTGTTTTCTATTTGACTCCTATATTTACAAATAGATAGATAGATAGATAGATAGATAGATAGATAGTTAGATTTGGCATTATTATGTTTATGGCAGACACTTGATTAATTGTGGCAATGAAAGTTGTCCCATCTGTGCCAGAAACATGTAGACAGTTTTGAAAATGTGGGTGGTCCTGGTTACCAAGTTTAAACCATTTTTTTTTTTTTTACAAAGTGCCACCTGGTGTTTAAACTAGAGGGTATATGTATTTAGTCAGGAAGATGAAATGGGAAATTGAGTTGTATTGTTTAAAAATACATTTTAGTTGGCTTCTCAAGATGTATTCTGTTCCGACTGGTATATATGAATTACATGTACTTTTACATTTTATAGTTTTATAGATTTTAGCTTCTAGAATTGCAGTGTAATATATTTTCCCTTTAAAATGATTGTAAACTTTAATGAATTAAAGCCCAGAATAAAAAAAAAAAAATCTTAAAAACAAGGGCACTTTTATTCATTAAAGTTTGTAAAGACGTTTATTTTTTAAAATACTTACCATTGTGTTATGGTAAACATAAAGCTGATCCTCCGCCCGCATATCCTGCTTTCTTTAGCTGATCAATTATGAATCTGGCTTCCTCCAATCGTTGCATGCCCCCTTTGGCGTCCAGCTCGTGGGGCATGCAACAATTGGAGGAAGCCGGAGGATTGGAGTTATGTTTACCATAATGCAATGGTAAGTATTTTTTTAAAAAAAGCATGTTTGTAAACTTTAATTAAATTGCCCCTGTTTTAACATTATTTTTTTATATTGTGCTTTAATTCATTAAAGGGACAGTCAACACCACATTTTTACTGTTTAAAAAGATAGATAATCCCTTTATTACCCATTCCCCAGTTTTGCATAACCAACACTGTTATATTAATATACTTTTTACCTCTGTGATTACCTTGTATCTAAGCCTCTTTTGACAGCCCCCTGATCACATGACTTTTTATTTATTATCTATAGACTTGCATTTTAGCTAATTAGTGCAGTGTCTGCCAAAACTTCACATGTGTAAGCACAATGTTATCTATATGGCCCACATGAAATAGCAGTCTCCTTTTGTTAAAAGCAAATAAAATAGCATGTGAAAAGAGGCTGTCTGCAGTGGCTTAGAAACATGCAGAAATGTAGAGGTTTAAATGTTATAAAGTATATTAATATAACAATGTTGGTTGTGCAAAGCTGGGGAATTGGGTATTAAAGGCATTATCTTTTTTAAACAGTAACACTTTTTGTTTTGACTGTCCCTTTAAAGTTTACAATCACTTTAAGTACAATTACTACACAATAGAAGTAGTGCTTTAATGTTTTATGTATTTAAAAAAAAAAAAAAAAAAAAATCTGTCTGTCATATCTATCTATCTATCTATCTGTAGATATAGATATATAAACATGTGTATATGCATATATAAGTTGATAGTTATATGTACAATATAAATACATTTTGGTATAAAGTTCTTAATCTTGGTAAAACACACCATATGAGTAAGTATTATGTTTGTAGCTGATTATTATTATTAATAATGAAAATAAATATAAGAATGATAGCAATAATAATAACATGGTTATATGCAATATAAGGGAAAGGTCTACAAGCTGTTACAAGAAAAAAAGGAAAAACAATTGCAACTACTTGTACATTGGATTTTGTATTTTTACTCTCCTTACACTTGTTCACAGCAATAAAAAAACTCTTGCTCCTCCGGGCTTTTTCTATTACTTTCTTGACATAGTTAATCTTAATCCTGAGACCTCTGAAGTGCTCCCAAGACAAGAAATTTGAGCTACATTCCATAGTACAGTGTGCAGCAAAGGAGCTTTTAAACAGGACATTTTTTTTCTACGGGAGTGTGAAAAATTTCCATTTCAGCAACCAGGGATAGTTATTTCACCTTATTAGACAAGAGATATGATTTAAATGGAAAATGTGGCTGTATTTTGAAAGCATTGGAGAATATAGCAGCATGTATTGCAGTATAATGGCCTGAAACACTGAAAGATGGTTAAGATTAATAAAGATATATATATTTTTTAAACTTTCCTTTGTAAAACTTTGAGGGCAAACAATATTGAAGCGAGAGAACATAAGTGCATAGAAAATATGCAAGCATTACGCATTGTAGCTTGGATCTAGTGAATATGAATAATTCTTATTAAAAGAACATAAAAGTAAATGTGTGTACACACACACACACATATATATATATATATACACAAAGCTGTGTTGCGAGGTGTGTGAAACTTTGTATGAATTTGGATCTCTGCACCAGCAGTTAACACTTAAAGGGACAGTTCACCCAAAAATGTCTCCACTTTAAATTGTTCCAAATGATCCATTTTACCTGCTGGGGTGAATTAAATTATTGTCAGGTAGCTCCTTTACCCCTATTTTGGCATTTGAAATAGCTGATTTAGCCTGTTTGTATACAGGAGTCTAGGCTATTGAATAGCCTAAGTAAACACAGCCAGCAGAAGAAATTACACTGCCAGTGGGGTGCAGGTTTATACATTATAATTTTCCATTGTTCTCTCTAAGTATTGAACTTTAGTTTTCCAGACAAATATAAGATAAGGAAGCAAATCTGTGTACACAAAGTGATAGCATAATGAGATCTGATATTACCTGAAACACAACCCATTGTGGGGTGTACCCTGCACAAAACAGTAAGGGAATGTACCTCTAGCTCACCTCAGAAGGTTCCCTAGTGAACCCCTAAATAAATAACAGATAAAAAGGTAATAGAGGGGAGCGCCAACAAAGGCTTCGGTAAAGGTGGACAATAATGGATGAGAATGAAAATAAGGTTAATAGGTCTAAAATGAGTTTAAAAAGTATACTGATTTAATACATAATAACAATATATAATAACAATAAAAAACATAAAATACAAATACAATCAGTACCATGGATCCATGTTAAAAACAATAATGTGTACAATAAAAGATAAATTGATAATGAAGGTGCAACGTTGAAGAAGAAATATCTGTATTGACTAAGAGGAAATATCTGTATTGGCTGGATGTACAGATATGGCTGGCCTGAAAAGAATTGTCCTTGTAAAATAGCAATGTCAATGTGTGTCAATTTGTGTCCATCCAAGTTGATAATCAAGACTGAGTCTTGATAAAGGCCAGGAGATTAAGGCCGAAACGCGTCGACAGATTTGAGTAAGCATATTACCTGTATATGAACCTAACACTTGATATATTCTACATTATTGTTTGTTTCTTTTTTAACAGGTTTTTTTTTTATCCTTATTTGTCTTTTTTTTTATATATTTTTTAGCATATTTAGCATTTTTTATTGGAACCACATCATCACCACCAAGGAGATTTTGGATAATTTATTCACCAACTTTCATTTTTTGTTTTTTCTCTTCAACAAACACATATTTTGGAATTTTTCAAATTTTTCACAATTTATTTTTATATTTTTATACCACTTTTTTTCTATATTTGTCACATCTCACATTGACTTTGGATATTATCACTTGATTATCAACTTGGATGGACACAAATTGACACACATTGACATTGCTATTTTACAAGGACAATTCTTTTCAGGCCAGCCATATCTGTACGTCCAGCCAATACAGATATTTCCTCTTAAACAATACAGATATTTCTTCTTCGACGTTGCACCTTCATTATCAATTAATCTTTTATTGTACACATTATTGTTTTTAACATGGATCCATGGTACTGATTGTATTTGTATTTTATGTTTTTTATTGTTATTATATATTGTTATTATGTATTAAATCAGTATACTTTTTAAACTCATTTTAGACCTATTAACCTTATTTTCATTCTCATCCATTATTGTCCACCTTTACCTCAGCCTTTGTTGGCGCTCCCCTCTATTACCTTTTTACACAACCCATTGTAATAGGCTGTGGTTTAAAAGCACAAAACCAGCTACTTCATTTACACAAATAAACCTGAAAATGCTATTTCTTATACATTTTATACACTGCAGTTGGTATAACAAGTCATTGAAAATGCATTAATTTAAAAAGAATTTTACAGTGTACTGTCCCTTTTAAGAGGGAGTGCAGTGGTAAGACTGTGTATGTGTGTGTGTGTGTATATATATATATATATATATATATATATATATATATATATATATATAGATAGATAGTAAATTAATATAGTGTGGTGTTTTTAATCACAAGAAATATTAGAAATCACCTTAAAATACCTCGTGTTTTTAGGTATTTATCATGCAATGAGACGGTTTTTCCCCTAGCTGATTGATCCTGGCTCCAAATTCTAAGATTATCAGCATTCAAGAGAACAAATAAATGTAGGATAGTGCCCCCGTGTATAAAATTCACTGGTTGGGAACTCAAGAAACCAATTTTAAATTCTTGTCTAGATGGTATTTAACTCCAATCAGACTTAAAAGCATTTTTAAACACTCTGATGGGAAGTGCAGGAGAGGCTGTGGTGAAGACGGCAATGTATTGCATATCTGGTGGAGGTGGAAGAGGGGGGTTCTGGGAGGACAATTTTAAAATAATGGAAACTAAACTGGGAACATCTATCCTGTACCAACCACACACTATTTTGTTTCATGGTTTGCAAAGCTAAAAGATAAGGTGGAAAAGAGTCTGTTATATATAATGCTAAATAGACACTGGATATCCCACACCATTCCTAATGTGGTGGAGTGGAAGATTCGAGTAGAATGGCTTCTACAACTTGAAAGAGATAATTTTTTTGGGAGCCGGTAGTGTTGAAATTAATGAGTATATGATGGAAAGGTGGAAATCAGACACACCTTGCGTATAACCTGCATTTCTCCATATGGTTATAACTAGACTTAGCCAAAAAAAATAAATATCTTCTTTCTCTAACCCTTCCCTTTCCATTTTGGCCTGGTCTTACCAGCTCATCTTTACTATGAGATGTCTGTTTTTGTTGTCTCCAGCCACTCAAAAATGTCTTAAAGGAACAGTCTACACCAACATTTTTCTTATTTAAAAAGATAGATAATCCCTTTATTACCCATTCCCCATTTTTGCATAACCAACACAGTTATATTAATATACTTTTTACCTCTGTGATTACCTTGTATCTAAGCCTTTGCAGATAACCTCCTTATCTAAGTGCCTTTGACAGACATGCAGTGTAGTCAATCAGTGAAGACTCCAAAATAACTTCACGGGAGTGAGCACAATGTTATCTATATGACACACATGAACAAACACTGTCTAACTGTGAAAAACTTTCAAAATGCTCTGAGCTAGGAGGCAGTTTTCAACTGTTTAGAAATCAGTTTGAGCCTAGCTAGGCTTAGCTTTTCAAAAATACCACCTAGGGAACAAAGCAAATTTGATGATAAAAGTAAATTGGAAAGTTGTTTAAAATTGCATGCCCTATCTGAATCATGAAAGTTTAGTTTTGACTTTACTGTCCCTTTAACTAAAATAGATATATTGTTGCTATTTTATAACTGTCTTGTTACATATAAGTGGAATTTTATGTATTCTAAAATATTTGAGCTACTTTGCTTTGAAGACTTTCCGTTATCGAGTAGAAGCACTACTTCAGTAATGTAAGAAAAGGACTCGGGCACTTTTTATCAAAGCATATCTTTAATGTCAATAATTCAATGCCTGTGTTCTTAAATATATTCGGTCTTGTATAATATGTATTTGGTAATATTTGATCAACTGAAGCTTCATTCTTGAAAACCCAAGAAAAGACCACTAATCTAGTAGAATGAGCTATAATTCTTTGAGACGGAGACTGTCCCGCCTCTAAATAAGCTGTGTGAATCAAAAGTTTCAACCAAGGTGCCAGAGAAATGAGAGAGGCTTTCTGATCTTTCCTGGAACCAGAAAAAAAAAATAGACTAAAAGTCTTTCTGAAATTTTTAGTAGCCTCAACATAATATTTCAAAGCTCTTACCATATCCAAAGAATGCAAAGATCTTTCAAGGCAGTATTCTTAGGATTAGGACACAAAGAAGGAACAACAATTTCCTGTAGAGGAGAACAGTATCCCTGTTTAAAATTTTCCTTTATTGAATCAAAAAATGTGTAAAGTAATATCTTGTAAACAAAATAAATAACTAAATAGTAAACATTTGAAAAATTTTGATCTAAGTCAAAAGTATTTGGGCCTGTAACTCATTAGTAAAGCACTCACTGGAATTTAAAAAGTTAAAAAGCGGTATAATGTTTTGGTTTTACCTAAATTCCAGTGAGTGCTTTGTATAGATACAAAGGATACTAGGAGAACAAAGAAAATGTGTTACTAGAAGTAGATTGGAGATTTGTTTAAAACTGCATGTTCTGTCTAGACCAGGGGTGTCCAAACTTTGCTCTCCAGAGGTTTTGGAACTACATTTCCCATGATGCTCAGCTAGATAAAATGCTGGCTGAGCATCATCGGAAATGTAGTTCCAAAACCTCTGGAGAGCAAAGTTTGGACACCCCTGGTCTAGACCATGGAAATTTAATTTTTTTTTTTTTTGTTTTTTTCTTTTTTTTTTTTTTTTTATATATCATTTTTCTTTATTGTTTTTAACCATACATATAACATAAAAATATAATGCAAGATTGACAATAATCAAACAATAACAACAAATAAAAATAGAGCATACATTTCTCGAAAACTGACCAAACAACATGTTCCCAGGATGCTCTATTCTCTATGCGACTGAATCTGAACTATCTATACTCTGATAGTACACGGAAAAAGGGAAAAAAAAGAGAAAAAGAAAAAAAAAAAAAAAAAGGAAAGGGAGAAAAAGAAAATAAATAGTGAAAAGAATTCTCCTCTACTCAACTCCACTCTCTCCACTCTCTCCAGTCCCCACCTCTGGCAAGCTTCTGACATTATTGTACCAGATACTGGGGAAATTTCCAGCCAAAATTTGTAGTTGGAAATACAGCGTCTCCTTGAATGGTCTGACCAACCTAATTTGGGTCTCTGTAGGGAATGATAAGATAAAATTTTTCCATTGCCTGAAGAACTCAGCTAAACGTGTATCTGTCGGATTTTGTAAGTTTATCTGTTCATGGATAAACTAAATAAACAGAGCGTTCTTAAGTTCTTTCAAATTCGGAGCAGTTTTAGCTTTCCATGCCCTCAATAGCATGTTACGGCCCAGCAAAATGATCTTATTAATTAATTTAACGTTTTCTGGAACAATTTGAGATTGCACCAAAAAAAGTACATCAATTACTTGTATATGATAGGCAAGTTTGAACTTTGAGCGTATCCAATATGCTACTTTCGACCAAAATTGTGAAATTTTAGGACAAGCCCAAAAACAATGTAACAGATCTGCCTTGGGGGAAGAACATTTAGGACATATGCTTATTATCTTATACCACCTTGCCAATCTAGCTGGTGTCAAATAAGACATAAAGACAATCTTAATCTGCGTTTCCTTCCATGACGTCAAAACCCAGCTTTTATCCATAAATTTAAATACATTCATTATAGTTTGACTATCTACTTCAGGCAAAACTTTACTCCATTTAGCTACTATATAATCCCTCTGTTCATTAGAAGATTTGAGATTAAGATGCGCATAAAACGGAGCTATTGAGTATATTCCCATTTTGAAATTATTAATTTGCAGCTGAAATAAAAGGGTCCAGTCGCTTCCATATTTTTGAATTAGTTCAAGTATGAAATGCCTTAACTGCAAATAAGCATAAAATTCTTTGTTAGAGAGGCCGAATTGCTGTCTTAGCTCGGCAAAAGATAACAAAGTTGAATCTGCTTTAACTACTTGTGCCACATACATCAGCCCTCTAGCAAGCCAATCCCTGAAGATCACTGAACAGAGCCCTGGAACAAAATTTGGGTATCCTGTAATAGGTAAATATTTGGAAACATGTGGAACATTATCTAAAGACACACAGAATTTCTGCCACGCAGATATGATGTTTCTAAATGTTAAGAGTGCAAAAAGTGAAGAGGGTAAGTCGGTCATTGGGCAATGGAGAATAGCATCTAGTCTAAATGGCTTCACTAGCGCAGTTTCCCAGGGAACTGCAGCAACCTGATCTTGTTCGGTTATCCAATCAATTGCCACTTTTACTCTAGCGGCTAAACTATAATATTGCAAATTCGGTAAGACCAGCCCGGCCGCATCTTTGTTGCATGTTAAGCGTATAGTCGAAATACGACTTCTAGTCCCCTTCCATAATAATTTTGTGCAAGCTTTATTATACTTCATTATATCGGCCTTCTTAATAGGAATTGGAATATTTTGCATAAGATAAAATACTTTAGGAAAGAGAATGTTTTTTATAAGAGTCGCTCTGGCCGACAAGGAGATGGGTAGATTTATCCACCCCTCTACCCGTTGCGCACACTCCTGAAAAAATTTGCTGAAATTGAGCCTATACCAGTCCTCCGGGTTTATGCTTAATTTAATGCCAAGATACAAAATTTGAGATGTTTCAAAAAACGGATGCATAATATCTTGCTGTTTTTTATTAACCCATAAAAGATCTGATTTGGCAAAATTAATTTTATACCCCGAAATTGCACTAAAGAGTTCTGTAGATTCTAATAATAAGGCAAGACTGCGAGAAATGTTACTCATGCACAGAATTATATCGTCAGCGTATAGTAATAATGTGATTTTTTGATCTCCTATACGAATCCCCTCTAGTTGTTGACGGAGCAAGATAGCAAATGGTTCTAGTGATATATTGAACAACAATGGCGATAAAGGGCAACCCTGTCGGGTGCCCCGCTGCAATGATAGATATTGAGAGATCTCCCCGTTGATTAATAAAGACGAGATTGGAGAGGTATAGATTATTTGCGTAAAATCCAATATGTGACCTGTTAGACCAAATTGCTCTAATGCAAAAAATAGGTGTTTCCAAGAGATGCGATCGAACGCTGTCTCCGCGTCAACCGTTAATAAGGCTAAGTCCGGGAAGTCTTCCCATCTAGATGTTTTGAATTTATTCCAAAAATAATCCAGCAATGTCATAACCTTACGTATATTTTTTGTGGGGTTTCTCCCTGGCATGAAACCCGCCTGATTGTCGTGAATTATCTTACCTAGATGAGGTTTTAATCTGTTAGCTATTATTGACGCCAAAATCTTATAATCTGTGTTTAAGACAGATATGGGCCTATAGGATTCTGGAAGTTCTAAATCTTTATTTTTTTTGGGGATCAACGAAATTACCGCTGCAGCAAAATATGGGGAACATTTATGGTTTTTAACAAAATAATAATTAAATAGATTCATAAGAGTAGCGGAGATATGCGTCTGAAGTATCTTGTAGAACTCCGCAGGGAGACAATCCGGACCTGCTGCCTTATTGGGTTTTGTTGTTTTAATTGCAGCATGGATCTCTTGTTCAGAGATAGGCTTGTTAATATCTGCCAAAGTTTCTGGGGAAATTTTAGGGGTCTTAATTTGATCCCAGAATTGTCTCTGCTTTTCTGTATCATACGGTTCAGCTTTATACAGATCACTAAAAAAACAATGAAAAGCTCTAATAATATCCGAGTTTTTCGTATATCTCCCCCACCTGTCTTTTATGACCGTCACAGCGTTACTAGTGGTCGATTTGGTAAGTTTAGCCAGAAACTTAGCCGATCTCCCTGCAAAACCACCGTAGAGTGCCTTTTGCTTTTGTATTTCCATCACTGTTTTTTGCTGTATAAGAATATCACGTGCTGTCTTAGCGTCCATATATTTACGCCATTTCTCATCCGAATGCTCATTTAAATACGCCGAAAATGTATTTCTCACCCTATTATTCGCCTGAGTCTCTAATTGCATACTTTTCCTCTTACGCTTACATAGGTATGCCTTGATTTTACCTCTGATTACGGCTTTCGCCGCTTCCCAATAGACTTCCGGTTTATCCATGTACGAATTGTTAAAAGACTCGTATTCTTGCCATTGCATTATCAGCCAATTCTGGAATTTAATATCGTTCACTAAATATTTGGGGGAAAAAATACCACTAGCCGCGGTTAATCGCTTAGATGATGTATTAAGTGATAAGGTAATAACCGCGTGATCTGAAATTATTATATCCCGAATATCTGCTTCCCATTCTGATCCAGACATACTCTCCGAGACTAAAAAGAAATCTATTCTAGATAGGGAGTGATACCCTTTAGATAAGCAAGTAAAAGCTCTTGTGTCCGGATTTTGGGCTCGCCAAATATCTGTCAGCCCAAGTTGGGCACAAAATTTCTGCAAATTACGCGTCTTCCGGTCTCGTGTAAAAATATATGCCTTATTGTCTCTATCCAAAATGGGATCTGCTACAAGGTTAAAATCGCCCGCCACTATAAGATGTTGCCCAATATATTTATGAAGGAGGGTTAATATTTTATTCCAGAATATTTTGTCGACTTTATTGGGCCCATAGATATTGCATAATACATATCTTGTTTTATTAATTGTAGTTTCTACAATTAAGTATCGCCCTTCCTGGTCCTTCGTAATCGCTTCTATCGTGTATTCTAAATTTTTTGTTGAAAAGTATAGCAACCCCTCTTTTACAAGATTTAAATGGTGCCGCTATGACCTCCCCAACCCAGTTAGTCTGAAGTTTCAAAGATTCTGATTCTTTTAAGTGGGTCTCTTGAAGAAAGGCTATATTTGGTTTAACTTTTGCCAGATGTTTTATTATCGCTTTTCTTTTTATTGGAGAATTTATGCCCCCGACATTCCACGACGCTAAATTAAGAATATCTAACATAATCCCAGAGGAAAAATTCCACTAGCCGACCCTCTTATGATATGACCCTGAAGGAGAAGATATTTACACTCTCCGTCTCTAACAAAACCTCCGAAAGTGAGCTTCCCGAAGTCCCTACTTCTAATATATCTTGGAGAAAAAGAAGCCATAAATTTCCCATTTCTGGTGTAGCCCCAAAAGACAAAATTAATTGGTACCCCCTGTAGGTATAGCCCATAGAATCGCACAGAACCGAAATACCGAGAAGTCAGCCAAAAAGGAGAGACGGGGGGTGAAGTGAGAGAAAGAGCGAGGGAGAGAGAAGAAAAGAAGAGAAAAAAAAAATAAAAAAAAAAAAAAAGGAGACAATAGTTTGCACAAAAATAAACATACATTTTAACCATTGAACATTTAACTCCATTCTGTACATCCTTACAAACAGTGCTTTGATGACATTATTTACTTTTATAGCCCCCATTCAGTGGATATCCAATTTTTTACATAGAGCTGCGGCTTCCGCACTATTATTTGCTATATATGAAGAACCTTCCTTATTGATTATGAGTTTAGCAGGATACACCAGCCTGACATTGCAATCTGCTTTTAGGAATCTCTCAAAAAACGGGGTCATCTCTTTTCTCTTTGCCCTAGTTTCAACCGAAAAATCTTGAAAAATCCAGATTCTATGTGAGTTAATAATAAGAGTATTCAACTTCCTGTAATGGGCCAAAAATAGAAACTTATCTTGATAATTAACAAACTTAAAAATAATAGGTCTAGGTTTAGAACTGTCACTGTTTTCTTTGAGGGGCCCAATTCTGTGAGCTCTCTCAACCAAAAATGGCGTAGGAGGAGGAGGAAGCAAGAGTGCCTGAGGGAGGGTGACCGTTACAAATTTTAATAAATCCTGAAACTCATTTAGTTCAGGCACACCAATCACTCTCAAATTATTCCGCCTCGACCTATCCTCTAGGTCCTCTACCCGACTAATGTAATTGGGTGATAGTTTTCTCTTGTGTGTTAGAAGTAGCAGAAATGATATTCATTCTATCCTCCAAGTCAGAAACCCTAGTCTCCACCTCCTCCATTCTAACTGTAAATTGCCTGATCTCCTCAGTGAGATTGGTTATCTCTGTTTTAATTTCTAATTTAACTGTCTCTAAGTGAGGAGCCATTATTTTCGCCATTTCTGCCGCAAATTCTGACATATCGTTACAGGAAAAATTCATCAAGCCTCCTTCTTGGGAGGTATCCTGGGGGGTTTCTAGATGTTTAGTGGTGCCTTTCCTGTCTTTTTGTTTGGGCGGCATTATAGGTGAGGAACCCTTCTGATGGGAGATGAATCTCTCCATTCACCACTGTGCAACGTGCTTTCCTTAAATACTTACAAGCCTTAATTGTGTGTATGTGATATTTCCTAATAGCCCTGTGAGGGCAAAAAAAAAAAAAAAAAAAAAGTGTAATATAAGTGAGGGAGGAGGTGCAAAAGAAGAGTGAAGTGACACAATACAAAAAAGAAAAAAAAAAAAAAAGAAGGAGAAAAAAAAATAAATCAGTGATATGACACCTAAAAAATGCTGACCAACAGTTTCTCTTGTTCTATTCTTATTCCCTTTCCCCCCTTCCCCTCACCTTCCTCCTTTAAAGCACAAGAGACCAAACCCTAGACCCTTAAATTCCTTTATACAATCCTGGGGTTTTCCAAGTTCCTAGTCTTACCAAGAGACTATCTGTGTGCAGTGTCTATCCCTAGTGAAAAGATCTTACATACAAAAAAAGAAAAGAGAAAAAAGAAAAAAAATTTAGAACAACTATATGTACTGAACCAGCTCTTATACCATAACAAATCTATTGCCAAATTTACAAGCAAGTAAAGGTTATAGTCCTGTACACTTATGCTACAACCATTCTAGTTCCCAGATATAGTGTTTCCGAATTTACTTAGCACAAAATTTAAATCTATTTTTTATAGACAACAATACATGCACACCAATTTAGTGAGATGTCACTTGTATACCCTCAGTATTTATGTATCATTGTA
Organism: Bombina bombina; assembly: GCF_027579735.1. Taxonomy (NCBI): domain Eukaryota; kingdom Metazoa; phylum Chordata; class Amphibia; order Anura; family Bombinatoridae; genus Bombina; species Bombina bombina. The sequence continues at coordinate 566,211,713 of NC_069503.1, forward strand.
AGTGGAAGTCCGATAATATATGTATCTCAAATATGCATTTATTCCCAATACAAGAGTTTGAAACAAAATGTCACTTTGAAATAATAGGGATTCACCGCCAGTTATCTAGGGCTCTTCTGGGTAAATCATCAGTTCATCATCAGCCCAAATTATCCAGGATCCCCTAGGCTGAACCACTATAAAGGAGCGTTCTGAATCAGGTCCTTTTTTTTTTATTTCTCTTTTCCCATCCCTTCTCCCTTTTCTTCGCCTTTTAAAGACTTAGGGATTTGGCTGCAAATGAGAATTTCCCCACTAACTTCTTTTTATCACGCCAAAAAGCGGTCAAACTTATAAACACTCTGTTACCGTGACCTCACAGTCAGCTTTTTTGTTACTCCAATAGCGCCAACTAGTAAGAGCAACTGGCTCTAGCAATAAGGTATTCCAAATATTGCTGATGCTGTATCCAGTGAACCTTTCTTCATACCCTTTTCCTATCTTCCTTTGTAAGGGGGGGCACTGTCCTTAAGTTATGTTTGTTACCCTATTAATATAATCCGATGTTATTAATTGAAAGGCAGCTTAAGATATAGGATGCAAAATCCTCAGGAGCACAACTCATCGTGCCCAAGACCCCCGCAAATCCAGCACACACCTCTCCTCTTTCGGGTCAGATTTATTAATAAATTCTGGGTATCTACTGCGAAAGTTCCCCAGTACTGTGACCACAGTCAATATGTATCAGTGGTAAAGTCTATGATATTTGTAGTTGACTGAGTATACCTTCTTACTGAATTGGTGAGAAAAAAAACTTCGAAAAAAATAGACTGTCAGGATACCCGTATCTTTAAACTTTTCTTCAGACACACTCACACCAATGCCTCTACTCACGCTTTGATGTCCTTCCAGGGTACGCCAAAGGTTATCGACCTTCTGATCCGCTTCAGCCCACTACTGATCAATAGCTGCTCCGTCAACAGTGCTCCGTTTGTTACCTCCCCTTCAGCGTGAGAATGCTTCCAACACCGTACCAGGACAGTGCTATCTCAGCTCTGATCGAGGGGGGTTACTGGCTCAGATATTTTGAATCCGCTAATCAGGCAGCTGATCCACCGCACTCCCCCACCTGTTAGACGCTGGAGATGCAGAGGCCGAAGGACTCTCCTGTCCTATCCTCCGTTGACACTCTCGAAGTACTCAGCTAATCACCTCAGGTAATAGGGAGCCGGGCTACAAGCGGTAAGTTCAAAAGACAGGTCCAACTTGCTTTTTTATTCCGTTACATTAAGCGTGTGTTCAAAGGACATCTTACTCGCGGACCTCACTGCCACTTTTGCACATTGGCCACAATACCATTAGACCAGACAGGTATTATTATCCCGGGGATAAGGTAAATTGGAGAGATGGCGTGAGGCGATCTTGAAGGGGTATACCCACTGTTTGCAGGTGTGAGGTGCGTCGATGTAGTCAGGAGTGCTTCAGCAACTAAGCATTTATCTTGCCTTTATTGGACTTCCCACCGCCGTCTGTGGAACTTCTACCGGCCCCATGCGAATGAAACCTGGGCAAGGTAGTCTGCGGTGGGGTGGAGATTTTTCACTTTCCCATAAACTGGGAACACGAAGCAAACAGCAGCTACCTGTGTGCTACCTGTTCGCTCCGCCCCCAAACGGAAGTCCCCCCTCAGCCAGCTGTTACCTTGTACAGAGTGTAGTGTTTCGGAAATTTAATTTTGACTTCTCTGTCCCTTCACATTTTTACCATCCACTTGTATTACAAGATTGTTTACTATTCACTGCGCAAGGCTGAGAAAAAGGAGAACACAACCTGCAACCATCGATGGAGCGCCACTTGTGATCGAACTTACAAAATATACCATGAAAATGAAGTAAATTTAATGACAAAAGTAAACTAGAAAGTTGTGTCAAATGTTGAGCTCCATCTGAATCGTGAAAGAGATTGTTTGGGTTTCATGACCCTTTAAAAGGATATAAAACCCAAAAATTTTCAAACAGAGCTTTTTTTTTAAAAAAAGTTTCAATTTTACTTCTATTATCAAAATTTGCTTTGATCCCATGTTATTCTGTGTTGATGAGATACCTAGGTAGGCATCTGGGGAACTACATGGCAGGAAATAGTGCTGCCCATCTAGTGCTCTTGCAAATGGATAACATTGTGGATAACTGCTGCCATATAGTGTTTCAGAAATGGGTCAGCTACTATGCTTACATCCCTACTAGGGATGGGCAAATGTGTTTATATTCGAATTCGAATGTTAGAACGAATGTTATTGTGGAAATTCGATTTACATAATAGAATGTTGATAAGAACGAATATTCTTAAAAATTCGATTTTCGAATGTTATTTACAGTTTTCGAATGTCACATTCGAATTCGAATGTCACATTCGAATTCAAATGTCACTTTCAAATTCGAATATTACATTTATAAAACACAATTGTAGACTAGAAACACTATTTCGAATTCGAATGTCACATTCGAATTGAATATCACATTCGAATTCGAATATTACATTTAAAAAACACAGTATTAGACTAGAAATACTATTTGGAATTCGAATGTGACATTCCGAAATTGAATGAATAGATAGCTAAACATTCTATTATTCGAACGAATATTTTCGAATTTTATTGAAAAATTCAAAAACGAAAATTCAAAAATAGAATGTTAGAATGATATATAAACATTCAAAATTCAATTTGAACGAACGAATGTATCAAAATTCGTTTTAAATTTCAAATTTTTAGAAACATTCGCCCAGCCCTAATCCCTACTTTTCAACAAAAGATGCCAAGAGAATAAAGAAAAAATGATAATAGATGAAAATTAGAAATTTGCATAAAATTGCATGCTCTGTCTAAATCATGAAAGAACATTTTTGGGGTTCAGATCCCTTTAAGCTGGGATCCCTAGACCCCCAAGAAGTCCATGGATTTACTTCAGGGTGTATGTAAACTTGATAGGAAAAAAATTACATTTATTTTTACTATCATCTAACTGAAATGTATCATTCCTTTCAATTATTAATATAGAAAACAAACCACGTACGCTTTCTCTATAAGTGCCTTAGTCACCAATGGAAATGACAGATATTTTCATGTTAGGTTACAGCAGATACAAATAAAATGTCTTTAGCATTGTGTGTCATACAAAGGGGTGTTCCATGCATTAATGTATGTGAAGGTGATGCATATATTAAAATAGAACAAAAAAAAATACAAAATAATTGTAATTTATAAATTATATAAAATTAATAAATGAAATATTGATGTAAAAATATGCAGTAAAGAAATTGTTTTGTTTAATCTCTTTGAAAACTGTAACAAAATTGTTCTACAAAAATTGTATTTTACGAGAAAATTAAAATTTATATTCAAATTATGCAAAAAATAAGGCACACAAAAGAAATTTTATTCTTATTATAATTTTCTTATAGTTTTTCCCACCTATGCTAATTGCTTAATAAGGACATTCTATGGGAGTAGCTAAAATTTCTACGCCACTTATGGCATATTTTTAAAAACATTTCCCCTGCACATCTCAGTTTTTTCTTGCTAACTAAAAGGTGGCGAGATTGTGTCAAAATACTCAAAACATTTATTACCCTCATAGAAAAATACCTGTATAAAAAATAGAGTTCATTGTATGATACAATACACTGAAAGCAATTTGATTTTTATTGGCTGCAGTATTTATTTTTTTAAAGCGCTCCACCTGCTCTCTGCTAATTTCTCTTCACCAATCAAGTTTCCCTTTCCAGCAAGCTCTATTACATTCTCTGGGAGACATCTCACAACTCGTGGGGACAGACAGTTTTTTTAGAGAAATCGCTGATTGCAGCCCCTTTGAGTGTTGATGTCATTTTTTTAGGTTCCATCCAGCAAAGATTTGATCATTAGGCAAAAAAAAGGTCCATGGCACAAAAAAGTTTAAAATTTAGAAAAAATAAATAAATTGATTCTTCTAAAAATATTTCCCCTTACTTTAATGGGGAATTTGCAGAAAATGGTATTAATAGCTTTTTGTAATGGATTAGAAAAGACCTCTATGTTTCTTTATTAACATTATAACCCTTCTATACAAGAGGAAGAAGGACAATGGCTTTCCACAGCTATCGTATACTGACGGCATGATGGATTTAGGATATTATATTTTATTATTGTCTTTTGTGGAATGGTGCATTTTAATGTCAGGAACTTGACTAAAGAAAACTAATGGAAAGAAAGTAAGAACTTTGGTCATTGAAGTGCCTTTTCCTTTCATTCAATCCTCCCTTCTTTCATGTTATTGTTGTCACATGTTTGTCACAGTTTTGGAGTCTGGGAGCAGGTGGTTCTTGCTTAAAGTGAATGTCTTTTACGAGTGAATTTACATTTCACTCGTGCTGTGAAAAAAAAACTTACCTTTTAATCTTGACAGTAGCTCCAGCTTCCTCCGGTTGTTGCAAGCCATTTCTGATGTCAGAAATGATGGATAGGTCATCCTACAATCACGGCTTCCCATCGGGGGAATCAGTGTCTGATTCAACACCATGATTGGAGGAAGTCAAATTCCTCATTTTAGACCCAGGAAGAGGCTTTGCAATGGGTGGAGGAAGCTGGAGCAGTTTAGCATCAAGATTGACATTCACTTTAAAGTGACATTTTTAGCTATGCATGTTATATGCTTGCATAGGCTAAACATCAGCTCTATAAACACCTGCCAGGGGAATACGGAGTTTCATTTTATCAGTTCTAACTTACATAAAAATTGTGTCACAGTATGACTAGATCTTCTAAAAGAAGCAAGAAAGCAGCAACCATGTGGCATTCCATCATATTGGGTGTGACATAACAAGTGGGCAGTTCTGGGTGCTACGGGCACACTTTGGAAGAGTCTAAGAGGTCCTCAGACTTTTTTAAAGCCCTACAGAGCTGCAGAAGGGCTAAACTTAATGGGGCCTATTTATCAAAGTTCTTGCGGACCTTATCCGACAGTGCGGATCAGGTTCATAAGACCTTGCTGAATGCGGAGAGCAATACGCTCTCTGTATTCAGCATTGCACCAGCAGCTCACAAGAGCTACTGGTGCAACGCCGCCCCCTGCAGACTCGCGGCCAATCAGCCGCCAGCAGGGAGGTGTCAATCGGGTTGAATTACGACGATTCCTGTCCGCCTGCTCAGAGCAGGCGGACAGAGTAATAGAGCAGCGGTCTTTGTGACCGCTGCTTCATAACTGCTGTTTCTGGCGAGTCTGAAGACTCGCCAGAAACACAGGCTCACAAGCTCCGTTTGGAGCTTGATAAATGGGCCCCAAAGTCTCTACATCTGCATTGTCTCACATTCTGTGGGATTTCCACAATTTATATTTTATGCGGGAAACTTAAAAATAAAGAACTCTTTAACTAATTGAATGATTACCCTTAAAGAGGTCTTGACAAATTTCTGGAGCCAGAAAGCCATGCCTCTTATTATATTATTGGCTCCTAAATGTTAAATTATTCTGAATAAATCTGCATACTAACACCTTTTTATAGCTCCTACACTACAGAAACAGGAATCCTTTTATAGAACCAGTCCCTTATAAATATTAAAGGGGCATGAAACCCACATTTTTTCTTTCATGATTTAGGAAGAACGTGCAATTTTAAAGAACTTTCTATTTTACTTCTATTATCTAATTTGCTTCATTCGCTTTATATCCTTTGTTGAAAAGCATATCTAGATAGGCTCAGTAGCTGCTGATTGGTGGCTGCACATAGATGCCTTGTATGATTGGCTCACCCATATACATTGCTATTTCTGCAACAAAGGATATCTAAAGAATAAAGCAAATTTGATAATAAAAGTAAATTTGAAAGTTGATTAAAAAATCTATGTTCTATCCGAATCACAAAACATTTGAGGGGTTTCTGGTCCCTTTAAGGTGTCATTACATGCAGTTTTATTATTGTTGCATCCGGAACAAAAATCATAATGTATTTTTTTCTTAGGTTTTTGTTTGTTTGTTTGTTTAGTTTATTTTTATTTTATTTTTTAAGATTGCAGAGGTGTATTGTGGTGTTGCCTTTTTATCCAATGAGCAATTAATCCCAATGGACCAGTTGTGTACAAACATATATTTCCTGTTTGTTTCTGTATCAATTTAACCCTTTTGTGCCGGGGCTAACATGTCTACATCTAAACAAATTGAAATCTAGCGATTGTGCACATGATCACAAGATTTCAATGATGGGATCGTCAGGGGGGTGTCCTGGGATAGGCACGAGCCAAGGCTGTGGCGGACATTTTCTAAAGTAAAGACCTTTAGGGAAGGACACCAAGATACATTTACAATTAAAACCATTATTTTATAGTGCTGAATTTTATTATACTGATGCAGATACCACTGATCCTATAACCAGCCCTTGTCTGGCTATACACATGTGCCAGTGTCACTTCTGTGTCTTTGTATAGAGCTGGGTGTTATTATACAGATGCAGAAGATACACATCCAGTATTTCACTCAGGCTTTATTTATTCCATAACTTATCATCCAATATCGTTAGCAGTCTCTTGACAAGCCACTAATTTTATTCACACTAAATATTTTCCCTTTCCTATTATTTAATCAGAAAGAAAAGATATACTAAGGTTATGAATTGCAACCTTAGTATATCTTTTCTTTCTATTTAAATACTACTTATAATAAACCTCAGGTGCTGGTTAAAGTGCTTTACCTTTGCATATAAAGCTCCAGGGACACAGTGGCAGCTTGCTTCTTGAATCTTCCCTCTCTCTCTGTCTCACTCAGAGTCATTTTCTGGTACTAAGCGGCATCATGTGGGAGTGGCCACAACCTTGAGAAACGTGGCGCCGCGTGTGTTAAGGAGGAGTCAGGACCAGTATTCATCTGTCTTACTCCTCCCTCCCCACAGCAAAATGGGTGGCGGACACTGTAAGGGCCAGTCACGGACACCAGTGTCCGTGTACCGACACCTTGCCTATCCCTGGGGGTGTCCCTATGATGCTAGGCACGCCTTCCAGACTGCGATCCCATCAGGGAAGCGCTAATGGCTTCAGGAAAGCCATGCCGTTAGGACGTTGTATTCCATCCATCGGCGCTAAAGCCCAGCAAAATTCAGACGAAATCCAACATTCTAACAACATTAAAAGGTTAAATAATTATAACTGAAAATGTTTGGTAAATAGCAGATGTTACTGACCCTACTACATGCTACATAATGAATGCCTAGATTGATGCAGATGTTTATTTACATAAAATAAATATACTGAAAAGGCTTTCAAATATTTCTATCTCTGCAAATTTTGCTAACAAACAAAACCACTTTTAATTGCCTTTAAATAATCTGTTTATAATATTTGTGATGCACTAATTGCTAATACATATATTCACCTAGCAAATCAAATATGCATGAAAACTGTGTTAGTCAAATGAACCATGCACAGAATTTTACCCTTTCGTGACAGGGTTATAAAGTCTACATCGGAACACTGTTCCGATGTAGACAAATTGAAATCACACGATCGTGTCCCTATGACGCTAGGAACGCCCTCCAGACCGCAATCAAATCCTGCAAGCGCAGTAGGCTTCAGGACAGCCATTGGCTATGACGTTGTATTCCGTCATAATGGCTTTAAAGCCCAGCGCCGTTGTGACGGAATATAACGGTGGTAAAAGGTTAAACTCCTATAAGAAGGAAAAATATGTCACATTAGATTCACTGTAAATATAAAACAAAGTGATATAACAGTGTGTTACATTTGTAAAAACAATACATACTTTTTAATTTTACTTTTCTATAGAAGAAAAACAAACCTAAAGCTAAGTGAACTTCAATTTGAAGGTCCAATTTAAACTTCAATTTAAAATCCTGCAATGAATGAAAACAGAAATGATCTATTGCAATATCACAGTGTTTTGGGACATTGTGTAATCTTTTCACTTTGCAGTTTCATGCGTTCTGCAAAGTAAACCTCTGGTAAAAATCACTTTTTTCTCTCACGTTGAGGACAGGTCTTCATTAAAAGTTGTTACATCTCAGAAAAAGGAAATATTGATTTTTAGTCATTAGGAAACATACTGACAAACAATCCTGTTGGTAGCAATGTCTTGCAAAGGCAATATTTGCATATATCTATTGTGTCAGAATTAATAAACTGACTAATCCTTTAAAGATAAAGGTATAAAGCAAATTGGGAAGGAATCCATTAAAGGGAGTTTATACAATAGAATTATTATTGTTTTAAAAGATAGATAATCTCTTTATTACACATTCCCCAGTTTTGCACAACCA